>NC_133778.1:65591835-65891835 GCF_003597395.2 Chelonoidis abingdonii
GGTCAGGTGTTTGGTTCCCTTTGTAAACCCTTAACAGTAAAAGAAAATTAACCCTTACCTTACCTATCTACTTATGACAGCTTCACAAAGTGCCTCACAGGTTTTTGAAAGGAGCAGCATGCGTCTTTCCGCCTCCCTATCTCCCTTGCCTTGCTGCCTCACAATAGCAGATTTGCAGAGCAGGGGAGGGACCAGGGCCACATTCCCAACTGGATGGATGAGGCCTCTTTTGGGATATGGAGCTCTAATAAGCATTCTAACTGGCTCCACATCTTAGTTCAAAGAGTTCTTCTAAACCAGGGTTCTTTGTTCATGAGTTCAGAGTCATTACTGTGTCTTATCTGGTTTCGGTGTGGGTGCACCACTGAGAAGTAGGATATGCAGGGTGGCCCTGCGAGTTCTTTCTCTCTTGATGCTATTTCTCTCTTGATACTACAGAAGTTTGCCTGAAATTTGTAGTCTCTCTTCTGTATATTATCCTTCTGGAAGCATAGTTGATGAATTACCTCTGTGGGAGGATTCATAATTTTGATAATTGCCAAAACACAAGGCCTTCATCATGTAGTGTAGGACATCTGAAAGCAAAACAGCAAGACTTCCCTAAAATAACAACTTTTATTGTTACTTGAACTCTTAAAAATCTGTTCCTCACTTAATTTATCACAGTTTTTTCTTCTACAAATAACCAGCTCCACACATATGACTCTCCAGAATGTAAAATTTCCTTTTTTCTTACAGATCATTACTGAAACAACCATTCATAGATCCTAACCGACTCAGCATATTTGGAAAGGTAACTTGCAAAAATAGCAGGAGGACACTGTCAATTTTAAAATCATTTGTTGCAAACAGATTTCTTTACGTATTTTGCAAATAACCATTTTTGTTACTAACAATGAAAATCATATTTAATTGTCATTATTTAATATTGATTCAATTTGTTTCTCATATTGAACAATTAGCAGCTAAGTAATCGATTTCACTTTTGTTTATAGTCACTTTCACTTTCAGTTCTTACTGTTGCAAAATTTGCCTCATACTGCAGGGGAAAATGTTAATTATTGAGGGGAAAAAAACTTTTTCCATTGGAAGTTTTTAAAATAAATTTTTGGAAACAGTTCTTTTGGTCTTAGTTTCTGTAAAAGCTCATTTCTTGCACAATTTAAATTCTAGTCCATATTTCACTTGACAGTGTTCCTTTAATACACAATTTATATGCAGACATTTTTAGCTTTTTGAGTTATTTGAGATAAGTTCCTAGAGTGTTGAGTAGCATCCTTTTTTGTGCCATCTCTTAGAATTCTCCCCTTTGCTGTTTTGTCAGCTTTTTAGCTATGTTATACGCTGTTGCCTCTGGCATCATACAGACCCAGGCAAAGCTTTAACCTTTAGCAAAAAGTTAAAGAGAATCTTAATTATCTCGCTTGAAATGAGCTTCTAGAAGTTTAACATGAGACAAGTTGTATCTTTGGAAACTGACATTTGTTCCTTTGTGATATTTAGTTTTAAAATGTTACCTTAAAAATGTCAATATTTTGTGTCTTTAGTACTTTAAAATCTCACAGTGAAAACAAACAAACCAACCGTGGCTGCTCACATATACAGGCACCATGGTTATCAGTTATTGAAGCAGTATGCATTTACTGTGAAACCCCTTAATTCTAATCCCCACTCTGTTACTGTCTTGCTGTGTGGCTGTAGTCAAGCCATTTAACCTCTGTTTCTGACTTTGACTGTCTGTCAGATGGGGATAATAATACTTACTTCCTCGGAGGTAGCATTGTGGGAATTAGTTAATGGTTGTGAAGCCTAGTAAAAATAAAGTGCTGACTATTATTATTGTTCCACATGCAATAAGACCTTCCTCTCCAAACACATGACCTCCTACTGTACTACTTGAGCTAAAGAAAAAAAATATTGCTGTCAAAATTCAATAGCATCTGAGTTTATACTCTGTTTGTAGGCCAGCCACAAAAAAGAAAACATTGTCAGCTAGAGCTGGTTCGGGATTTTCCAACAAGATGTTAAGTAAGAAAATGCAGATTCATCAAATTGAAATGTTTCACAACACATTTTGCAGGCGGGGCCAGCCTCAGGGCAATCAGTTGCTCCATTTGGTATCAGGAAAAACATGAACTGAAATGGTTTGATTTATTTCCCCTAAATGATTTATTTTTTATTTCCTTTCAGAAGAAATTTATCTAGTTTTTGTTCTGAAATGGAAAAAAAAAGTTGACATTTTGCAATTTCCAACAGAATGGACATTCTGAGTGTTGACCAGCTCTATTTCCAGCTAATGAAACGTAAGCGTGACCGCTCCATCCACTAGGAGTGTACATCTCTCTTAGCCATTTTTAATGTGCACACAGACATATCATAGTATGTCTTTCACCGCATATACACACACACCTCGCTCCAAGTGGGCCAGAGTCTGTCTTCTAGCATGACAAAGTTGTCACACAAACACCATGCATAGTAGTCAGCTAACGCAATTGCTTCTGGTTTATAATAGATTTCATTTATATTCCTTAACTCTTTATTTGATATTGCTCAAAAACTCCCCATGGGCCTTTACTACTTCAGTAAGAAGAACAGTAGAAGATATAAGTATCATCTTTCCAAACCAGCAATAAGATGATGAGAGAACAACAAAAGAGCATAGATCTGAGCAGGCTTCTACATGTCTACATAGGGCCATGAACACTGTTGGTGCTGTGTAAGTGTTCTATCCACTGGAGAACAACTGTGATGTCCTTTCAAAAAACATTGTTGCCAGACGAGTTTATGCCTATGCTGGCTGAAAGAACAGGTGGTGCAAAGTGAAGATTTTGAAGGTGGAACAGTAAAGAGGAAATATTAGCAAATTAGATAAACTTTAAAGCAGTTTTGAATTTGGAAGTGTTTACCTTCACTCAGTTTAACTTACAAACTTCAAAGCTTTTGAGGTTCATCCATCAGTAATAAATATATTAAAAATTCCCAAATAGCCATTTAGACATAGAAAAACTGCTAAATATTACTAATCATATTTGACTCCACTATATTTCTTTTAGAGCCAATTGAACATCTTTTTATAGGCTCAATTTGCCTTCAACCATATGAAACATTGTTGACAAAGAACATCTTTTTTTCCTTTATATGCACTACATTTTTGATGATCTGACTAAGAAAGTGAATAGAAGATGCCCTTTGCTGGAAGAGGAAGAGGATTGTGTGGATTACCTATGCTGATCTCAGCCCAGCTGGGCACACATATATTGTCCTGGAGCTCTCTAGCATCCTTGAATGTTATAACATGCTTTTGACCTACTCGGAACAAAGTCATGATAAATTCTGCAATATAAACTACTAGCAATAATAACAAAAACAGTTGGAATGTCAAGAGGGCAAAGTGTAAAAAACACACACCTCTGTCTATCAGCCAGCCCACCAAAACTACCTTGCTCAGTTGCAGAAAAGTTACAAACCCTACCAATGAAGTACATCAGAAGAGTCTCTTTTAATGGTTACATATCAAACTGTGGTGATATATAGTTTACAACTTTCCATCATGGAAATTGAAAATGAGCTTGAAAATATGACTGTGTAGCTAAGCAACCTGTGGAAAATTTGGTAGCAGAGGTGAAGCCTCAGAAATTTAACCTAAGAACAGGAAGTCCAGATTCTTAAATCATAAAAAAACAACTAAATACTGTATAACCATTGAGGGAAACTATACATGTTATATGTATGTCTGGGGAATCCTGACTGGAAGAAAAGGCACAACCCCAAAGAAAAAACATTCCCAACAGAACTAAACTGGGTTCTTAATGAAGACATGATATAAATTGTGAATAAGTCTAATCTAGCATTAAAATTGTGCAGTGAAACTACTGAAAATGGTACAAGCAGAATATTAAACAAACAACCAAGCAAAAGAAACCCGGAGGCAGAAAAAA
Source organism: Chelonoidis abingdonii (assembly GCF_003597395.2). NCBI lineage: Eukaryota > Metazoa > Chordata > Testudines > Testudinidae > Chelonoidis > Chelonoidis abingdonii. The sequence continues at coordinate 65,595,774 of NC_133778.1, forward strand.
GGTGACTGTTCCCTTCAGCTCTTTGAATTATACAAGTTACTTGCACCCACATCAACATTCTCTCTTAGCCAAAATCTTTTACAATATGTGGGCAATTTTATGTTGTCTTTAGCAATTTAGGCTAGGATTTTTGTGAGAATTGGGCACCTAATTCTCCTAGGCTTTTTTGAAAATCCCAGTCTTATTCTATATATTCTTCTCCGTACCTGGTTAGCATTGACAAAGTTCTGAGCCCAAGGACACACTTTTTGATTTATCTCTTTTTCCTTAACTAACGTTTAACAGCATTTTAAAAATATTCCGAGAATTCAAAAAAGATTAACTTTTTTTATTAACCATTTTAGAACTGAAGAAAAGGATATAGAAAATCATCTCAATAAGATGTAGATGAACCCTGGCCAACTATCTCTATCACTTTTTTGTTGTTCAGTGCCCTTCTGGTGGATTATTTTTTGCAGAGAATTATCATGCCTAAATAAATAAATATATTAAATAAAACCATCCACCATCAGAAGGGCAATTTTCTAGCAATAATCAAGAGAAAAGATAATAGCCCTTCTAAGAGAAACACAATGAATATGGTGAAAGCATTGAACCTGGACTGCAGGACCTTGAACTTCACCTTTTAAGACTCTGGAGTTAACCTACAAGTATTTCATGTAGATTGTCAAATTCATTGGAAACAAAACCCTAGTGGATAGTCTCAAATAAGAGGACTCATGTTCATACTTCTCTTCTGCATACCACCCTATCCCACCAATAGAGGATGGATTTCAGACACTCTGCACAAAGTGCCTTTCAGGGTGGTGAGATGTGAAAAGGTGGCTTAAACCTCATCTTTGCACTCCTCTGATCTTGCTATAAGAACAGGAGTACTTGTGTCACCTTAGAGACTAACAAATTTATTTGAGCATAAGCTTTCGTGGGCTACAGCCCACTTCATCAGAACACATAGAATGCGACATATAGTGGAGAAGATATTATTATACATACAGAGAACATGAAAAAGTGGGAGTTGCCAACCAACTCTAAGAGGCTAATTAATTAAGATGAACTGTTGTTCAGCAGGAGAAAGAAAAAGCTTTATAGTGATAATTCCAAGATAGCCCATTTAAGACAGTTCGACAAGATCTTTAATGGGGAGAATAGATTCAATATTGTGTAATGGCTCGCCAATTCTCGTCTCTATTAAGCCCTAAGTTGATAGTATCTAGTTTGCATATTCAATTCAAGTTCAGCAGTTTCTAGTTGGAGTCTGTTTTCGAAGCTTTTCTGTTGCAAAAGTGCCACCTTTAATCTGTTACTGAACGCCAGAGAGGTTGAAGTGTTATCCTAATGTTTTTGAATGTTTATGATTCCTGATGGTCAGATTTGTGTTCATTTATTCTTTGCATAGAGACTGTCCGTTTGGCTAATGTACAAGGCAAGGGCACTGTGGCACATGATGGCATATATCACATTGGTAATGTGCAGGTGAATGAGCCCTAGGTGTGGCTGATGTGATTAGGTCCTATGGTGGTGTCACTTGAATAGATATGTGGACAGAGTTTGCATCGGCTTTTTTTGCAAAAGCATAGGTTCCTGGGTTGTTTTTGTTCTGTGTTGTGATTGGTGAGTATTGCTTCAGGTTGGGGGCTGTCTGTAAGCGGGGACAGGTCTGTTCCCAAGATCTATGAGAGTGAGGGTCATCTCTCAGATAGGTTGTTAAATATTTGATGATGCTCTGGGAGAGTTTTTAGTTGGGGCTGAAGTAACGGCTAGTGGTGTTTGTTATTTCTGTTGAGTCTGTCTTGTTAGTAGTGACTTCTGGGTACTCTTCTGGCTCTGTCAATCTGTTTTTTCACTTCAGCAGGTGGGTATTGAGTTTAGAATGCTTGATAGAGATCTTGTAGGTGTTTGTCTCTGTCTGAGGGATTGAAGCAAATGCAGTTGTATCTTAGAGCTTGGCTGTAGACAATGGATCGTGTGGTGTGTCCTGGATGGAAGCTGGAGGCATGTAGGTAAGCTGCTGCTCTGTGCAGGCTGTTCCCCCTGCACCGCAGTGCAGCAGTCTGAGGGCTGCTTGAACACATCTGCTGTAGCCACAGAAATGCAGAGCACAGAGTTTACTGGCCATCTTTCTTCTAGCCACATATCCAATTGGCCAGGGCAGCAGAATGCTTGTGGCAGGATATATCACCAGAGAGTCTCCATACATATGGGTGATCTCTGCTCCATTTAAGGCAGCACTAGAGCTAGTTTCTGTAGGGCAAAGTGCACCAGAGAATCTGACCCTCTGTAAGGGGAATATGACAATGTTTCAGGCAGAAATCCTCATTGAAGGCAATGGAAATCCATTTGTAAAGACCGAAGTTTAAAGAGAGGACAGGTGACAGCTCTCCCTTCTTCCTTAGCCTCAATGTTTACCCAGAAATAAGCAAAAAATCTTCACAAAATATATTAAAGTAAACAAAAATTCTCCCATCTAAGCACTGTCTCTGACACCCTTAGCTTCAATTTTTTTATTTGTATCACTCACCAATTCTTCTGCAGGCTGAGGGCTAGTCTGCACAATGAGACTATGGTATCTTATATACTTCTTTTTATTCTTATTAATCAAATTATCAATTATAATATATTTTTAACTTCATCTATATTAAGGAACAATAAACAAGAACAAACAAACAGCAAATCATGTTATCTGGTTTAATAGGGATATGGCGGATACATTGCATCAATGATCCTGAAATCCAATGAAAGACTTTTTAAATGTGGAGCCGTTATTGCACCAATCACAGACATGAAGTTGTATGGTGAGTATTTCCCATCTTGCCCTTTTAATAAATGATTTGCTTAAAATATCTATAGAGCAGATCTGTAACTCAGGTTAACTAAGGTCAGGTGGTGTAGTGGGACTGTCTTAAGTGGACAGATGCTTCCAATTTTAAAATGAGGATAATTAATGACTGGAGAAATTAAGCACAGAATGTGGTAGATTCTCCATCACTTAGAAATCGTTAAGATTTTTCAAAAGAAACTAAATCAGTGGAAGTTGGGTACCTAAATCCCTTCGGCCCCTTTAAAAATCCCAACCTAAATGAATATTGAACGGCTTTCTAACAGATATGAGGTGAAATCCTGGCCCCATTTAAGTCAATGGCACTAATTGACTTCAATAGGGCCAGGATTTCCCCATAACTTAGTTCATTCACAAGATATTGGGCTCAGTGCAGGAAGTGTTGGGTAAAGTTCTGTGGCCTGCATTATGCAGTGGTCAGACTCAATGATTATAATGCTCCCTCTTGGCCTTAAGGTCTATTAATCTCTTTTCAAGATGAAGATACTTGCCATATTTATGGCTTAACAAGCTTCTCCTGGCTTTCAACCAGAAATAAAGTTTTTTTTTAAATGGAATTTAGCTTGATTAACTCTGAATTTCCTGTTTTCCTCTGTAGCTTCGGCTTTTTCAGAAAGATACCTTGGCATTCCATCTAAAGAGGAAAATACGTATCAGGTAAGTTAGTTTAACAAGTAACTAAAAGTAATGCTTTGACTTTTAAAATATACTGCAATTATGTTGTGTGTGTTCAATTTTTATAGGCATCCAGTGTACTGCACAATATTCATGGTTTAAAAGAAGAGAATTTGCTAATAGTTCATGGGACAGCTGATAGTAAGTATTTTTAAATGCAATTAAACTTAATACCCAGATGCTCAAAGAAAGATTATGCACGTAGCAAGCATATACATTTTTATACTCTTCATCTTTGTCTCCTGTCTAGTAGAATTTTCCATCCAAAGAGACCCGATTGTCAGTTTCAGTTACCAATTGTAAATCTGTATGGATGACATTTTCCTTTGCTACATAGTTGTAACTCTTAGCGCTGTATGTTCTAATTTGTTTAAATCTGGTGAAGCAGGAGGTTGCTAGTGAAAGGCACTTTGTCAATTATTAATAAGGTGACATACATTTTTAATGGTTTTCTAAATTAGTCCTGATTTTGCGATTGAAAGCATGCTAAATGTCAGCGTAATCAGTGATAAACAATATCTTTCAGTAAATTAACCCTTGGTTAATTAATTAACATGTAACAATGGGGAATCCTTAAACTATTTAGAGCTAGATTGTAATTTGCTCTTGAGCATAGTCAATGGAATAAACACTAGTATAACATGTATAAGTGAAACCAGAACTAGATGCAGCACCTGCAATGGAAATCCATGGGTGCCAGGCAGCAAAGAATTTGGCCTGTGCTAGTTGACAAGCAATTTTCTTTTGTATATTTTGCTGTTCATGGTAAAGGGGTAAAAAGCCCATCTAGGTTATTAAAATGCATTTTATGCCTTGCACAACCTACCTAGATCACATCCTCTCAGAACAGGTGAGTGGGAAGGAATGGAAATGGACAGAGACAATGTGCTGGTTGACCCGGCAGAACTGGAATGGGAGACTTGGAATTTGCTGCTGGTAAAGGCCAGCAGCAAAATACTACCCCTCCATCCCCCAGACCCAGGGGGAATTAGAAAGGGAATTATGTCTATTCGAGGTGTCTGAGCAGCACATTGCCTAGTAATACAGTCTAGCCCATCAGTATTTACTGAACCCCAATTTCATGTTTGCTCTGAATGAAGCAAACACAAGCATAGTCACAGAGCTGCATGTTTGCACCACATGAAATTTAGATTATTGAAATAACATTCCAAAAGGCCCATTTCCTAAATTAATACAATCTCTTACAATTCTGTGCAAACAGTAGAAAATCTGACATGCTTTCATTTAATACACTGACAAATTACTTGCATTTGAAAACAACCATGCTACTCGCCTTCAAACTATTTTAATCCTTGCTAAACAATGGATGAAAAACAAGAATTCCTGCTTAGTGCCCAGAAAGTATTACAGTGCTGTCCATCACTGCAACACTATTGTTATTTGCTACGGTATGTATCTCGGGTGCAGTCAGAAAGGGTATGTCTACATTGCAATTGTTGGTGTGACTGCAACATGTGTAGTTTTGATCCAAATAGCTCCAATAACAATAGCAGTGAATCCATGACAATACAGGCAATAGTATGGACTGTACAGGCCTACCCAGGACAGGACCCTGAGTGTGTACTCGATCAGCCAGCCCATGCTGCTGCTACTTTAGTTCTAGCTGGTTAGATCGAATCTAGCTTGGAAGTATCTAAATGTGCTGCAGTCATGCCTCTGTTTGCAGTGTAGATAGACCTTAATCAACTGCAAATCTTGCCACATAACTTCAGCCAAAAAGTTTCTTTATCTAAAAGGAAAATAAATAAATACAATTAATAAATAAGTACTATAATAATGTTGTTCACTAATATGTAGATGTTATTGTCTTGTAGCTAAAGTCCATTTCCAACACTCAGCAGAACTAATTAAACATCTAATAAAAGCTGGAGTTAATTACACTATGCAGGTATGTAATGCTCAGGTGTCTCACAGGTGCATTGTTCAGTATTTAATCTCATTTTGATTTTTCTCACCTATACTTATCTATGTAGAGGCTCATTGGATAACTTGTGTCCCCCCCAGCATACAGTAGAATCATCAGTGACTGCAGTTAGAATGCTGTCTAACCCCTTGTGCCGATAGTTAGTAAAGAAGTCAAGGAGAGATCCCTGTGACACTTCCATAGGACTCCTTCTCCCAAGTCAATACATGACCACTTATCTGTGGCCTTTGTCCTTTGGCTGGATTACAGTTCATAACAGAGTGGATCCAAACCACTTTGTCTCATATAAAAGACTTTATTAAAATCCAAATATATTCCATCAAATGCAGAGGGTTCCAAACTGTGGTTTGTGATCACTGATGATCCATGAGGCACTGGCTGGTCACATAGAACTGATTTTCCTCCTTATTTTCAGCTGCTAAAAATATTGCATTAAAAACAGCTAAAAATACTGTAACGGTCTTCCTTTCCCCAACTGTGTGGGTTGCAGGTGGGTGTAGTTTAAGAGAGCAGCTTGGGGAATGGAAAGTGGAGCAAAGTGTTATTTTGTGGAGTGGAGCTGCTGGTCACCAGCTCTAGAGAAGGCAGGTGCTGCTGTTCAATGGCTCTGGCTGCATTAAAGGCTGTTGGATTTTCAATGTGTTGTTGGCTCATTCTTTCGAAACCCCAGCTGCTATGATGCATCACAAACCCTGATGTTACTTGTCCACATAAGAAAATGCTGTAGTTGCCACAGGGATGTATAGAATAACAAATGGGGAAGAAGAGGAGACGTGGGCCTCCCAGTTGTGAATAACAAAGGGAAGGTGGTGCCAGAGCTCCCAAATGGGAAGGGATCTGGTCTGTGGGAATGCAAATAGCACAGGAGACAATCTACATGACCGTCACTGAGGAGGTGGTCATGTGCGAGACTACAAATGGAAAGGATGGGAGGTATCCATGAAACACTGTCTATTAAGATGTGGTTCATATAATGGAAGTGTTTCAGAACATCTGGTCCAGAGCATTCACTTTGTTTACCAAGTCTCTAATCCCCTCCTTCATGGCTGCAGAGGGCCCTATACAAAGGAACCAGTCAGCTCTGCTGCCCTAAGAATAAAGGTGTCCATGTGCAGGGAGTGGGCAGGGTATTTGGGGGACATAGATGGTGCTCTATTTTTATACAGGACCTAGCACATTGTGCCTTCTAATGGAAACAAGTAATACATGATTATATTTCTCCCTCCCACCCCCCCAGACCCTGCATATAATACTTTAAACATTGGGATGGAGCAGTGACCACTGTATTCTGAGGTAGTGGAGGGTGGGTTGGGGTGGGGCAGGAATTCTTGTCCTTCATGTTACTGTGCATCTCCGTAGCAGCTCACCCCATGATTACTCAGGCTGAGCTCTGTGACATGGATTTCCCTCTCAAATCCTGAAGTCCCTTCTCTGTCCTTGCACAGGAAAAGTGCCCATTATTTGAGGGCTGAGGAGACGACAGTGATTATTTACGTTCACCATGAAGGGAGGTGCTGGGCTTTGGATGAGGTAGAGAAATCGTTAGTAATATGAAAAGGTCTTCTGTTGAATACTTCCTTTGTCTGCAAGGAAAATCGCAACCAGAAATGCTTTTCTGAACACAATATCTGAGAACAGGCTTTTACAACTAAAGATCACGATGCAGTCATTTAGTGCTGGTTTTCAATCCCAATCAAATGAATTTTGCTTTGAAGTTTATTACTTTCATTGATACCGTAAAACTATTTAACATAGTCACCCTGTTGTCAGCTAAAAAGCTCTAAAAATCAGACTGAAATAATTAAAGCCCTAAATATCTTACCTGATTTGTAAGACTGTTTACTTTCTCCTTTTCCTCTGCTAGATCTACCCAGATGAAGGTCATAACATTGTATCTGAGAAAAGCAAATATCACCTTTACAGCACAATCCTTGGGTTTTTTAGTGCTTGTTTAAAGGAGGAAGCCCCAATTTTACCACAGGAACCTGAAGAGGATGAATAAGGAAGCCTGTTTGTACAGTACTGAAGGGAGACTTACTTTGAGGCTCAAAAAACCTTAAATAAAAGAGACTGTAAGAGTGCAGATTCTGCAGAAGCTCAAGGGCAGCTAAAGGATATAACAGTGGAACAGCACATTTAGAGACACTGAGCTAATAAACTGGAATTTGAATTCAAAGTCCAAACATGCTACTGAGGGACAGAACTTATACCTTTGTGGAAGGACAATGGTTGGTTACAGTTTCCTGGACAAACTTAGTTTTGCATAAGTGTAGAGTTAGTGCATGTTTATTATGTTAAGCCTCACTGTTTGTTCTGTAAGTAGTTGCTCTGTTTTTAATTTAAAAGCACATCTTTATCCATTTTTGGATTATGCTCTACCAATCATAAATATTAAGGCCAGTTATATTTTAAAAGATGAGTTGCAATCTAATATTTTACTGTAACATTACAATAAGTGCAATTCCTTTCCTGTCTATTAAGCATAAGAAAGCATTGAGTTAATAAAGGATGTGAGATTTTCTATAGTTTCTGTTTAAAGGGAAAATGTTGTCCAGTGGGTTATATAACATAAGTATGGAAACTGATTTTATTTTATTTTGTTTGTTTCTTTTAATTTCAGACATTTATTATCATTATTGTACCTATTAGTAACCAGTAAGAGCATTTTTGGGAGTGCACTCTTGGTCTTTATGTATATACACAAGACTTCCTAAGCAGAAAATCTTTGTATGCTTGAATAATTTTTCAAGCCATAATTAACAGCTGTGTTTTAACAATGTCTGCAATTGAACTACTTCCCCAAGCCAAAATGTATCATTTCCATAAGAAATGTTTGGGTTGTATTTTGGTATTGTTTATAGTAGTTAATAGTTTGCTGGTTATGCTCTAATTTTAGAATATGCTACTTTGTCAGATGTAAATTAGATACATAAATATTAAATTATAGTTTCAGATAAAGAAATTTTATTAACAATGTAATGCCATTGAGTAGTATTTTACCCTAACAAAAAAATCTTTGCTCAGATTCCATTCTAATTTCTGTGGAGGTAGCAGGTAACTGGAACAGTCTGTCAGTTTTTATTTGGTATTCCACAACTGCTTATTAAGAAGGATTTACATTCAACAGTGTTATGAAGAAATGAAATATTTTTCATCCATGGCCAAGGAAGCTCCTGACAAATGAAGTTTTGTTATTTTATTCAGATGGAGATACAAGAATGCATCCATTTATTTGCCAAGGTGAATTACAGCACTAGAAATTGATGCTATGAAATAAACAAACCAGTCAACACAGGTCATCAGAATATTAACATCAATGATTGAAATCAAACATGATGTTCATTTAATATTAGGTATGTTCCAGAAGGTATCTGAAGGCTCTTGACAAATGCTGTGCAACTCACATAAATACAGATGTAATTTTTTCTCTGGATATTATTAACGCTTTTCTATGTGATTAGGATTTCATTTCTTGTGAAATTAAAATTATGAAGTAATCAACATAATTTTTGGAAAGTAACTTATACTATTTAAAATGCAAAGTTTTGCATATTTTATGAAGAATTAAAATTGTTTTTAAGGTACATTGAAATTCATCTGAAGCTTTTTAATCAATATTTTCATCTGGAATATTTTCTTCTTCAACTGCTAGAGTTTTTTATGATGCAAATAATTAAGTTGTCGGAAAGATATGGTTTTATGGAGCACTTAAAAGTATTTGTCTATTAATGTTTAATATTTACTTTGTTTTACTAGCAATTTTTATCTATTTTCAAATAATTTAATACACTTCTAATGTGCAATGACATCTTGTCTGGGTCCCAGTGTGACCGCTAAGTCTGACTATGTCTGCAATGGAGGAATATGGAAACACTCTTATGTACTAGAAAAGATGTCATGAAAAATTTGAGAAAATCAGTTTCTTCAGCAGCAACAAGCAAGAAATCAAACCCAGACCTACCAACTCTGCTTATACTACAGGAGCAGCACTTCAACTTATTAAACAGTTGAGATTTGTTCTTGTAAATTTACCCTGATTATGTCCTTCATCATTTTCCTCTGATATGCTACCATGAACCACATTTTCCTAATCGAACACAATGGGTAAAATCCTGGGCACCCTGCAGTCAATGGGAATTTTACCATTGATTTCAATGGGGCCAAGCTTCCACATAATAAGTGTACACATAATGCCTGCATAGGGATATACAAAGAAGTGCACTCAGTGTATGCCCTCATGACTGGGGATCCCCCTATGCCTTCACATGACATCAGTCTGCATATGCCCATCTGCATATGGTCATGCACTCTGAACAGGTGCCTGCATTTTATCTATGAGACATCAGGCATGCATTCTAATTTTCATTTTTAGTACATTCAATATTTTTCTTAGTAAGCCACAAACCCCTATATTTCCATTGACTTTTCTTTACAATAGTCTAACATTCAGACATAGGGTGAGCATCAGACCTTGGGAGAAGGTTTTAGAGATGAAATTATTATCCACCAGTTCAATTTTGGTAATGCATTAGAGATCACAGATCCAGTCTCTGAATCTACCTAAAATGAAAAAAACAAACTTTTTTTTGTCTGCAGCTATCTTTGATTCAGATTTAGTTTTTAATCTTATAAACATCTTCGGAATTATTCTGGGTTGTATAATGTTGGGTTCCTTTCACTTGCTCTATTTGCACAACCAGGTAATGTTATGTAAATAGAAGCCTGTAAGTAACTAATGCCTTATTATTAGTTATTTGTATTTAAGGAGCACCTAAAGGCCACAGTCAGGAACTACAACCCATTTGTGCTAGTTCCTGTACACATGAATGGGCCAAAGAGCTTGCAGTCTAAGTACTCCATCCATTTCTAACCACCATGGAAATATTTTAAGGCCAGAAAAACTACTACTAGATTCATCCTCCTTTTAAAACATGACCTTTTTTTAGACTATACCTGCTGTTTTGGAAACGGCAATAAAATCAGAATCTATCCATTTACTCTCCAACAGTTTACATAGCTTAACCTTCAAAATTCATTCCTGTTCTTCTCTCTCCTAGCTATAATACTGGAGCTTGCAAGACCCGTAAGAATCACGGGTCAGATTGTGATCTCAATTATACAATGAAATCAGGAGTAATACTATTTATATCAGGGGAGTTTTTCCTAAATTATACTGCCTAATAGAAATCAGAATCTGGTCTGCTTTGTTTTGTTTTTGTTTTATTGATTGAAATATATTCTTTAATCTTAATGAAGGCAGGCAAATAGATGGTTTAAGAGAAACCTGATCAGTGTATGCTACCTGCAGCCTGGTCTGTATGATGATTGGGTTTTTTTTCTTTTAGAGTCAAGTATCCTTGGGTTACTATATTGCAGGCATCTGTAGGCCTATTCATAGATCTGAGAGGTGAGGGTGACTCACTCTGCTCTGAGACTCAGTTGCAAATATAATCCCATAGATTCATTTAGTCTAGTGTTTGTGGCTTCTCATAGAAAAGGGTTTTCATTTGATCCAAAGACTCCCAGAAAGGGGATTTGATAGTGTTGGTTTTGATTTGGCAGAAGTAATCAAATGCAGAAGGTTCTTGATATTTAACTGAATATCCTTTGCTACAGATTTATTAGGCATATTGAAAGTTCCTGAAACCTAGAATAATAGCTGAAAGAAAAGACTAGGCAGATGCAACCCCATATTCCCTCTGCCAGTCTCTTTTAGACAGCTAGAAGCACCTATCCATTTTATGTCTGCTTTTAGTAACTCCTGACTGCCACTCACTTCTGGGGAAGAGAGCACTTTACTAGCATTGATAACTGGAGCTACTTCTATAGAAAATCCTTTTATGCACATAGCAACACTCCTTTTTTCTTTAATTGATTCCAAGGTAGTTAAGTAATAAGTATCAGACATGATTCCCTCAGGTGTTCCACCTTGGCTTCTATCAACAAGTTATCAGAATCCTAAATCAATACTGTTTTTGGTGATTGAGGTAAGTGCCTATGTTATTGGAGAAGATGTATACCTGAAGACTATAGTGCTATTAAATTTGCTAGGCCAGATCCTGAGGTTGTATAAATCAGCATAGCTCCACAGAAATCAAGGGGGCTATACTGCTTTTTGTCACCTGAGAATCTGACCCACTGTCTCCATTTACAGTAGAGTCAAGACTTTTTGCCTGTGGAAATAGTTTAGAAATACAAATTTCTGCCTTTATATAAATTTCAATCAACCAAAATTGATTCAATTATTGTTGTAGCCCTTGAGGATGTAAATGGAGCACGCAGTTCCTGTTTTAACTGTGACACTCCCAGTGCTGAAGTCCCAGTATAATATGTAATGATAAAACAACATATTTAAACAAGCAAAACATCCACTTTCATAAGACGAAGCAGAAAGGATCACAATTAGTGAAGAGTAAGGCTTAGAAACGTCAGAAAGGCTTTAGTACAGTGGTTTTCAATCCTTTTTCATTTGCAGATCCCTAAACAATTTTGAATGGAGATGCGGACCCCTCTGAAAATCTCATAGTCTGCAGACCCCCAGGGGTCTCTGAACCACTGGTTTAAAACCACTGTTATAGTATATCAAACTGGAATCTTGTTTATAAGAAATTACAAGTAAAACTCTGATGTTAAGACTTTTGGAATTCTTTACTCCCATTGCGTAGAGGTTATCATATGCTAAAGTATGAGTTTATATCTATCTCTTCCAAAACACTTATGATAAAATCCCCAATGGAGTCAGCAGAGCTATGTAAATGTATAGTAGCTAAGGAGCTTTCCTGTAGTTTTTTGTGTACTGTTGTTTTTGGCAAATTTAATATTTACCATTGTAACTCTATAGTTTCGTTGTCTATATGTCCAATATTTTTTGAACACTTCTAATCTCTTATAGTCAATAACATCTTGCGGTAATGAGTTTCATGGATTAATCATACATAATTTGCTACCTTTCGATTTTATTGAATGCCCCCTTGTTCTTATTTATTATTTGTATTACATTAGTGCCTGGATGCCTTAACGAAGATCAGGGCCTTTTTTGCTCAGAGCTTTGCTTACAACTCATAGTAATATACAGTTCACATTTCAAATAGCTTACAATTAAACAAGAGTGACAAAGAGTAGGAGAAAAGAAGTTTTATTATCCCCATTTTATAGCTTGGGAAAAGTTTTAAAGAGATATTAAATGACTTATTTGAAGTCATACCAGGAGTCTGTTGGAGAAAACAAATGAACAGTTTTGCTACAGTATGTTACTGGTCTTGCATGTATCACCAACTGCCAACAGCATGAAGTGATTCTGAGCACTTTTTCTCTTCTTCAATACTTAGCCAAACAGTCGGCTGTAGTGATTGTTCACAATTTGGTCTGTTCCTGCGCAACCATGAAGGCTTGATGGCCTGAGAGTCCAACATCAGAACAGACTTGATGAACCCATGTAATAGGAGGTCTTTCTCTGGGCCATGTCCACTCCTCGGTTGGTGGAATTTTACCCCAGATATTACAAGTCACCCGGAGAACGGCATTCACTGGAACTTCTTGTGGCACCCTTGTGACATGTCCAAAAAGCGTAAGGCGCCGCCTGCAGACAATGGTCCTAGGTCTTCAGAGACCTGGGTTAACCTTTGGTCTCCTACAGACTTCCTGTGTAACGTTGGACAAGTCACTTAGGCCTAGATTCTCAAAGGTATTCAGTGGAAGTTAGATGCCTAAATTACCTTTGAGGATCTAGATTGTTCTTCATCTGTAAGATGGGGGCAATGGCACTTCCCCATCTCCCAGGGGAGTTGCGAGGATTAATATATTAAAGAGTGTGAGGTTCATAGATACGATGGTAACGATGCCATCATAGGTACCTAATATAGATAAACTATAGATCCTTCTTAACTTATCCAGAAACTGAATACCATTCTCTTGAACAGCCAGACTTCAAGATTCTCTTAGAATCAATTTGGTTGGAAGGTCACTGAATTTTGGTGGTAAACATCTATGCTTTACCCTATACCCAGGGCTTTGTCCCCCAGACGCATAAAAAGCCACCAGGTATTAAGTCACTTACTGCAACTGTCCTTTTGTGTAGCTGAGGAGGTTAAAAGGAGACTAATTTTACATTCAAATTATGCAATGCCTACATCAGGAACTGTGTATAAGAAGGCTAAAAATAACACCCATCACCCACACAGAGATGGCCCTTCATAAATCCTTTTTTATCTATCCCAAAAAAAATCTAAGGTGTTTGATCAAACCATTGGAGTGAATGGCTAACTATATACTCCAGATGAAAGACCAACTGGCAGAAATGAAATAATTGGCCCACAAACTTCAAAATGTTCTGGAGAATTTGGAAGGCCAAATATAACCCCAAAGCAAGAGAGACACTTTATACCATGGCAGTATGTTTTGCTCCTGTTAACATTCAAGAGGGTAAGCTTTTGATAAAATGGCAGAGCCATTCTGAATTCTTAAGGAAGACAGATGGGGTAGCTGTGCCTGCTAGTAAGCTCACCAATCAGCTTTGGAATGTGATACACTTCACAAATGGATAGAACCTAAGGTGGAATCCTAGAGGAAGCTGATGGTACTGGAAATTCTGAAAGATGCGATGATACAGAAATGGACTAGTGTAGTTCAGAGATGGTGTAGTGCCGCTTTTTCCTGGAAGTTACAGAATCAAATGGAAAAGGTCCATAGGGTAAGTTGTGTCAAGGTGTGTATCATTGTTTGTGGTGAGAGAAAGGAGAACCATAGCAATGCAATACTATCACTTCAAAAGACTTCACTCAAATTAACAAGCAGTGTAATTGTATACTACTGAATGCAACAGTAGCCTTACAAGAGGAAATGTAGGCAATGCTTTTTACAGGAGAAAATAAACCTTCAAAATAGTCTGGACTAGCCCAGTAACTTTGGTACCAGAGAAGGATAGAGCAATATAATTCTGTATAGGTTTCCAATCCACTATTAACATTTGATGTGATGACCATACTTTAAATGGATAAAGTGATTAAAAAATAGCAGCTGCTACATAAACTCTGCCCAAGTCACTTACGTCAAGGGTTAAGGTTACTGGCAAGTGCCATTGTCACAGCAGTAAAAGGAATACATTGCATTTAAAATTACAAATGATTTCCACCGGTTCACTGTCCTTCCTTTTTGACTACATGGAGCGCTGGCTACATTCCAGAGGTTAATGGGTATTTTTGATGGACTGCAAATTGTAGGCAGCCGCCCATTTGAACAACATTTATAGTACCACCTGCGCTGAGCATCTTGAGCAAAAAAAAAAGTAGTCCAGGGTTCCAATAAGTGGGGGTAACAGTATGACCAAAGGAAGGTTTAGGGAGGCACAAAGAGGATAAATACTGGAGCTACATACCAGAAGGAGGTCTATGACACCTCACATGGAAAATGTTCAAGTTATCTTAGAATAAAGAAACAAATGCACTCCTTTTTTGGGTGTTATAAGGTGATGGAGGAGGTTTATGCTACGTGTTTGAACACTAGCAGCACTCCTTGCATGAATTAATCAAAGCAGAATAAATGGGGGAAAAAAGTGGAATGGATAAACATTTGACCAGGTTTTCCAGGCATTAAAAATGAGTATTTGTGCCCATGCTGCACTGCACAGCCTGGATTTAGCAGCCAAATATATGGTTCAAGCACACAGCGCTGGAGTCTAGCTGGGAGCAGCATTATGAACGGAAGGAGTGAAACAGCCATCAGGGCTATCTGATCAGAAAGCTTTTCCCAAGGGAATCCAGCTGTATCCCCACGGAGAGAAAATCCTTAGCTATTCTTACACTTTCCTTACAAAAAGAACTGTGAACCATGGAACATAATCAAGAGCACAGTTTCACAAGTATATCACGTAACTGCATATGGACTACAGTCTGTTGCTAATATTGGATAGCACCATACTTCACACACACACAGCCTTCTTCATTTAATGGGACTATATGTAGAGTAAGATACTATTCAATAGGAGTAAGGATATTGGAACCTCACCCTGTATTTACAGAACCAGCATTAGGTAGAGGGTGTACTACCTACCTCAGTGCATTGCAGTGAGAGTGAAATGAGAAAGTTGCCTTCTTTGTTATACAGTAATATATGTTCACTGAATGGGGCAGGGCTCAAACTTGTGAGACAGAGTGTTCTTCACTCATTGAGTAAACAACACAACATTCCACTTCCTTCTAGAACACAGCTCCCTGGAATGGAATTACTTCTTCTTTTGTTATTTACTTGTCTTTTCTTTTTTTAAAAAAAAGCTCAGAATTTCCATAGTTTAAAAACAATATTCAAAGATAGTTAAGGGTTACAGAGTGAGTCACCCACCCCCCCACACAAAAGGCTAAAATTAGGCCATTCCTGTACAACCTTAACTGTGCCACTTGTTAGTATGCCTTGCCATGGTCTTTATTTACATGCTTGACATATGAGCCCCGTCTTATTCTTTAGGCTTCTTGGGGTTGAAGAATGAAGAAGGTTTTATGTAGGAACAATGCAGGCATGCAGAAGGCTCTTTAATCATTCATTGCAATATTGGACGTTATAGAGTTGATGAGGTGGGCCCCTACAGATTTAATAGTGAGAATAAAATACAAACACTGAGAAGCTCTTTCATTCACTGTCCACAGACCAACTTGGGCAATTTATAAGGCAGGGTCCCTATGGAAAATATAACAAGCTACATTTAGAATAGGTGTGAAATGCATAACTTCCCAGCTGTTGTAATACTTCCATTAAAGTCAGTGGAGCTACACAAATTTACACCAGTTGATCATGTAAATAAAGACTGAAACCGAATGCACATGGACAAGTTCTCTGAGGCTTGCCTTTGCACTCTTTATATTCTTTTAACAGGTTTAGTAGGGAAAACATAATTAATTATACAGTTTAGTGAGAATGAGCCTGCACTGTTCTTTTTTGGCTTTGTTTCTACTTTCTGTGTTGAAGAGGATTGCAAAAGGTAAATAACTATAATGTTAATAGTTGTTAACATATGAAACAATCATAGAATATTAACCCACTCCAAGAAACTGCATACTGTATTTATATTTTGTGCCTTTCAGTTTGCCCCATGAGCTTACTCCTAATCACATCAGAATTGTATGTACATTTTCAGTTTACTTGGGGTTAAATAATATTTAGGAAGGAGATTGGCTTCATCATTTCATGCATAAGGGGTTTATGAAAACACACACATCCAAAGTGGTATATTTGTATAGTGATTAATGTGCCCACCTCTGCAGCATGTGGCTAGATTTACATACCTTAAAACAATACAAGCGTAGTGCCTGGAACAAGAACAAACAGCAACCATCCACCTTTTTGTCCAGACCCATTCATCACAAACTCTGCCCTCCGCACCCCACCCTTTCACTTTTGACACAATATTAATCAACTGCTTTGGTGAAGAAAGGCACCTGGCAATGTGTTATGATGGTCAGCATATCCAAACCCTGGCAGACTGGTAGTGTGATTTTGAGACAAGCAACTTTCACTTAGAATGCACTAGAGGCACCAGACCTCAAGAAGTCCAATCTAGGGTCCATAAATCAAAGAGGACTGCCACTGTGCTTCTCCATCAGGGAGGTAAAAGACAGCCCCAGGTTCTTTGGAGTGCTGCAGTTAACTGTTTCAGGAGTTTATGAAGGGGGTCATTGGAGGCGGTCCATGATACCCAACATGAACTTTTGGATATTCCCCATACTGCAACTTCGGGGCAGGTAGCCTTGCTGATAGGCTTTACTTGAGCACTCTCCTCACCCCAAAAACAAGCCAGCAAACTCTACCCACCAGACCTCCAACTTGTAAAAGGGCAGCATAACAAGTACTATCTTCCTGCTACAGGTTCAGAATGTCTTCTTTGCTCACCCAGCACCTTGTTCATGAGCGTTGTGAATGAGCGACACAGTCGCCCCCAACATGATAAAGACTGAAAAAAGATCTGGATCTCTTTGGTCGCAAAAACTGCTCATCTGGGCTATTGCAGTTTAGACCAGTGAGCTCGCAAGCCCTGATAACATATAACCACACCAGCAGGTAGAAGGTTGTCTTTTATTGACGATCTACCTCAAGCGCAATTTCAGGGGAGCATTGTAGTGGGTCGATTACTAGCAAGGACTTCATTACAACCCGCCTCGGAAGCAGCTGACAAGACAGCTTGCTTTATGGCTGCAAGGATTGTCATCTGCTGTGCCGGTTGGCTGCAACTGTCAAGAATCCAAAGGGCTGCCAGACTACCATTGAGGACCTTCCTTTCAATGGTCTTGAGCGTTTTGTTGGCTTCTTTGATGCATCCTTGCACTCTCAGGGATTGAAGAACTACATTCTGCTTCCTCGGTATCTACATGCCTAGGAATAAAAGGCTGGCCCAGAGCTCGGACACAGACCAATTTCCAGCCTAAGAAGGGACCTAAGAGCCAGAATAAAATAATAATAATAAAAAAAAAATCTACCACCACAACCACTACTACACAGGTATCTTCATCAAATACAATTTTTGAGCTTTTATGGTAATTTCCAAGCAGCAGCACAAGTTGCATATATGCATCCCACATATTGAAATGGGTATGCTGTGCAATGTGCCAAATACAGATGTGTGAATGATAAACTAGAACAAAAGTACCAAAATGGGCACTGCTGGCAGACAATAATAGGTATTGGACAGCATGTGATGAAAGGGATGGCATTATTACTATTTATTTGTGTTCTGTTAAACCTCATTGAAACTGGTGGCTGTTGCAGCTGCCCCATATTTGGGCTAAATTTTTTGGCCTAAGGGCCACATCTGGGTATGGAAATTGTATGGCAGGCCATGAATGCTCACGAAATTGGGGGTTGGGGTGTGGGCTCCAGCTGAGGGTGTGGGCTCTGGGGTGGGGCCAGAAATGAGGAATTCTGGGTGTTGGAGGGGGCTCTGGACTGGGGCAGGGAGTTGGGGCGTGGGGGAGGGAAGAGTTTCAGCTGGGGGTGCAGGCTCTGGGATGGGAATGAGGGGTTGGGGGTGCAGAAGCATCCTCCAATCTGGGACTGAGGGGTTCAGAGGATGGGAGGGGGATCAGGGCTGGGGGAGGGGATTTGGAAGGGGGTCAGGAGTGCAGGCTCTGGTCAGTGCTTACCTCAAGCAGTTCCCAGAAGCAATAGCATGTCTACCCCATGGACAGGTGGCTTTGCACATTGCCCTGTCTGCAGGCACCGCTCCGCAGTTCCCACTGGCCACAGTTCCTGGCCAATGGGAACTGCAGGGCACCGCTTGAGGCGGGAGTACTGTGCAGAGCCCCCTGGCTGCCTCTACATGTAGGAGCCGGAGGCAGGACATGCTGCTGCTTCCAGGAGCTGCACAGAGTCAGACAATTCCCGGACCCTGCTCCCTGGTGGAAGCTAGATTAAAATGTCTGGAGAGCTGGATGCAGCCCCTTATTAAGCAGGAAAAACACCAGAGCAGCTGAGTGAGCTGCAGCAGAAAGCCAAGGGCACAGCCAGAACAAGCATTAGGAATATGGCCTTGAGAAAAAAACCTAGTGAGAGAGAGCTTTTGGGCTAAGTGCTGGCTGAAAAGGGTCTTGAAACTGTGAACAAAGAAAGGAGAGGTTACACACGTTGTACAGTAACTGGAGAGCTTTCAGAGGCCTGTCCCTATCCGAGCAAAAATCCTGGCTGCTGGTGAAAGGTCTGCAAGCCGCAGCTACTCCTGGCCCTGGGGAGAGGGGAGGAGTAGCCTTTCCATGAGACTAGGGAACCCTGCACTCTAACCTCTGATGGATCATTTGAGAGGCTTTTGACCATGCCCAGGACTGGGCAAATAGGTGGTAGGAAGTGGCCCTTAATTGTAACCCAGTCGAGCAGGAGGACCTGAGCTCCCCAACCAACACAGGGCACAAACCTCTTCTTCCTCCCCATTTCCCACCGAAGATAAGGGGTGAGAGAGAAACTAAATAAAATATCTCTCAAACTTGCAAATAGTGCATGTAGCCAGTGTGTACAACCTGGCCTTCCTGTCAATATTGTCCTCCTCTTCCCTTTCCACACCAACTTGGTGCATTTTTGTCTTAAATTAGACCATAAACTCTTCATGACATGGACTCACTTTTACAGTGTGTGAGAATCAGACTGGGGCCTCTGAGCAGTACTGAAGTGCAAAGAATGATATTAATCTAAATCCAGAATAATTCAGTTGAAGTCCATAGAGTTGCTTTGGGTGTAATTGCAAGCAAAATCTGACCCATAATTCTTTCTATTCTAACTCTGACTTCACTGAAGAACATTATAATGCTCCTTATACTGTTATTGGCTTCAGTACCTTTGAGGAGGACAAATTGGGAAGCCATACATGGACAGCTGTAGGGTTCCAAGCCCCCTAGACAGTTAGGAGTTCACCTCTAACAGGATGTGGTACATGAGAGCTTTTTATGTAAGTGTCATAAAGCTAAGAGTCTTAGGATCTTGTCAGTAAGTGTCTGTGTTTGTCAGTCTTCTGCTATATCAGAGACAGAAAAATCCCTGTGCACCACACTTGCTGTACTAAAGAACTGATGGATTAAGGCTGTACTGTAACAAACCCTTTCACTCCATAAAGAGCGTTAAAAATACAAACAAACCCTCTCCTGGTAACTCAGTTTAGAGTTGTTTTTTTACAAATAATAGAGTCAACGTGAGGCCTGGAAGACTTCAAACTAAATAAATGGAGCGATAAATATGTTTTCTAACATGATATGTTATCTTGGAATATAAATCTTAAAATCTAACCCACCTGAATAGCTAACTTAAACAAAGGTGAATTAATTGATAGCTGTTCAACATGTCATTCTTAGTTTCTCTGTGGCTGTGAGAGTGTGAGAATGGAACCCTGGGAAGATAAGAGGGATGTATCACAAAACGCTAAAGTACAAAACTGCATTATAAAAATATACCTACCAAGCAATTAAGAAAGCAATTCAACGTATACTATAATGGTTATCTTCAAGGGTAACTTTACAGGGGTACTGGCTGATGCTTTCTACAGTTAAATGCCTGAAAGTTATCGGTGGTAACAGAACTACTCAATTTTTAGTTAGCTCCTATTTTAGGTTTTGCTCTGAGGAGGGACTTGGTGAGATCGTTTTGATGTTTTCAGTCCATCTCTGACCCTTTGGGATTATTAAGAATTGCCTGGAGACAATTAAATGGTATCATACTCCATGCCCCTTTGCCACAAAAACATTGATGTTATCCTTTGACCCATGTTCCAGCTCACATAGTTGAAACCCCCACATAAGCGGAACACGAGTCCAGCAATTACAGAAGTATATTTACTTTGAATTGACTGTGTAGGCAATGCCCTCACTTAGCCCACCCTATTGGTGCTGACCTCTGGTGTCAAAATATATCAAATTCTGGATCAGCAACTGGTCATGCCGCTGAAAGGAAGAAAAAGAATTCATTATAGTAAGAAAAAATGTGTGTAAAATATGAAATGTCTCTCTGGTAGCTAGAGGTATTTGCTAATCCTCCTGAATATCAATTGTTGAGTGCATGTCCACAAACACTGGGGTGGGAGACTAGGTTTTGAGACTTATTTCTGACTTCCAGGTCTAGAAAAAGTGACTTATGAGGGATGCCACACTGGGTTCAGTTTTGTTCCATTTAACCTACCTTATCTAAACAAAGTCTGTACTAATGTTACCACGCATAACCACCACATGTTACTGAAGCTTGGTTCATTCAACTGCAGCTTGGTCATGTTTTATATGCCCTTTATTACAGCATAAAATTGATTAATGTGCCATTGAACATAGTTTAAAACCTATCAAAACATTTAAAAAACAACATATAGCTGGACAGTTCCTGATTGCTACAGTGAGAGCCAGGCGGAGAGCAAAAGCTGTAAGCTATTTGTGACATTTAACAGCCCTATTAACATCCCTAATTGTAAATGACAGAGCAATTAAGGCTGAAAAAAGTATCCCAACAAAGTGGCTTGAGCAATTACAATTGTTCCATTAAAGCAAAAGAACGCATTCAATTTAATGGGAGTAAAAATTCTTTCGCTGAGGTTGTCCAACTAAATTGATTGTCCAAATTACGAGTGTCCCATTTAAATGGCTAAGACTATATGCTGCAATGTATTAGCTGACACATAGGACTATTAAAGAGCTGCATATCACATCACAATAACCTCTGCTGAATTTAAAGACGACTCTGGTACCACCAGTACAGAATATGATAGATGTGCTGCTGATGTTATGCCAAAATGAATGCAGTGTTGTATCCATTGCTATTGCTGCATGAGAAATCTCTTCATGGCAATGATGGATATTTGAAAAATGAAAACATTTTTTTTTAATTAAGAAAAGGATAACAATAGTCATTCACAGATACTAACTTGTAA
This sequence comes from Chelonoidis abingdonii, assembly GCF_003597395.2. Taxonomy (NCBI): domain Eukaryota; kingdom Metazoa; phylum Chordata; order Testudines; family Testudinidae; genus Chelonoidis; species Chelonoidis abingdonii. The sequence goes on from NC_133778.1 coordinate 65,617,602, forward strand.
AGACTGAATAACAGAATACAGTGCAAGACAGAAGCATGGGCTTATGGTAAAGGGAATGGATTGGGACTCTATAGATGTAAGATCAGTTCCCAGCTCTGACACAGACTTACTGTTTGACCTCAGGTAAAACACAGAGGGACTGCTTGAAAGCCCAGTGAAGTCAATGGAATGTATCCTGTAGACTTAGGGGGATTTAGCTCAGAGCCTTATCTGAGGTCTTCATCTGTTAACGTTTCCCCATCTCACAGGGATATTGTGAGGACACATTAATTAATGAGCACACAGTGCTCATATACTGTGGTGTGAGGGAAGGAGCCATAGGAGCAGATATTTAAAGATGTAGCACATTCAGAAAGGTGCATTAAAATTTATTTGGGTTCATGTGCTCTTCATTCCTTTGCCTTGCTAACAGGCATAACAGCACGGAAACTGGGGAAGACGGAAAAAATTGCGATAGCATCCTCACTACTGCAGCTCCTCTGCAAAACCCTCTGTGTGAACTCAGCTCTGCCTGCAATGGAACCATGGTCAGCGGAGGTGGGGAAAGAGTTAGGGAACAGCTGATTTATGGAATATGCTTCCAAAGAACTGAACACTAACCTGTACATGGCATCTGGCCATGATATTTCTGTCTGAAAAGGAGGGACGCTCCAGGCAGAATGAGCACAAGGGCCGTTTGGACTGAAAGAGGGTTCGGCACTGAAAGGACGGTAGACAGCTCAATTAGTTATTAGTGGACTACAGTAAAGTAAATCCATTTAATAAAAAAAACCCAACAAAAATCCTGAGCTTATATCTTGATGATGAAGATGGATGGCCATATTCTCAGGGCTCAACCCACTCCCAGCCCTACTCTTTTCAGGTAGCTGCGAAACGGTTCTGTCAGAGATGGACATTTCACAGGAACAGGTGATGTGGCAAATTTATAAATTAAAGAGCACCATGTCCCCAGGATCAGCTAGTTGACATCCAAGAGTTCTGTAGAAACTTGAGACTGATGTGGCCAAAATCCTAAGAACATTACGCCATCTCTTATTGAAATCAGCTACTTTACTAGAAGACTAGGTAGCAGCAATGATTGTGCCTCTCTTTGAAAAAAAAGGTGCTATTATGAGCCTCAATGTTACAGACTTTGAGTCTAATTCGCTAACACCAATTTCACCCCTCTATTACCCCAGTGATTTCAGTGGAGTTACTTCAGGAGAATCAGACCCTTCATTTCAAGTGACGTTTGCACTTGGTTGCATAGGAAAACTCATAACAGTGGCCTGAGTCTCCAGTGTGTCACTCCATTTTTTTGCCAGAGTAATTTCATTGATTGCACTGGTGTGAGCCCTATGAGCTGCTTCAACACATGCCTATCAAATGTACTATTTAATTTTTTAAAGTATAATAAAACCCGACCAAGACTTGGTTCAGTGGGAAGAGATTAATATTATCTCTGCAGCCTTATATTGTCTTCTGGTTAAGGGATTGAACAGGGACCCAGAAAGCTGGTTTCAGTTCTACCACAAATCTCCTGTGTGATCGTCACTTAATCTTTCTGGTCGAGCTCCTCCAAGGTACTTAAGCATCTAACCTTTGAGGCTCTGTGCCTTGGTTCCCTATCTGTAAAATGGGATAATAGCCCACCTTTTTTGTCTTGTCCATTTAGATTGCAAGTTCATTTGTCTTTGGCTACTTGGTTATGCAGTCTTTAGCACAAAAGGGTTCCAATTTGAGTTGGGGCTTCTAGCCACTACCCTACTAGAAATAATTATTCACTACAATAATCTTCTCTGCTCTGATTAGTTTGTGTCTTGACATTTGTTGTTTCTGCACTGCATGCACCAACCCTTTCCATTTTTTTTTCCAAAATGATGAAATTTTGAAAGATGTCAGCAACATGTCTCAGAGGTCAACTCTCATCTCCAGAGGTGAAAATATTATTTTCACCAAGTACTGCACAAGAACTAGCCCATCTAATTTATGTGACTCTCTTCATGTGAATGAAGTGACATTTACAATATGGAATAATTTAAAAATGCTTACAGCATGAAATTGCTAACTTCTGTTAGAGACCATAAATAATGAAACCTTCAGTTACAGGATTAAATATGGTGACTAATATGGAAAATATCCATAGAATGAGCATTGAGATAGGTGTTTTGAAGGGATAAAAAAGAAATTTCCGATATGACCTGTCACCTAGATCTCAACTCATTATTTTACAAGGCAAAGAAAATATATTAGGAATCCTTCTGGGTGAACGGCTAGGCCTGAAAGGAGGTGATTCATTTCTAGTAAGCTGTTAATGTAAAAAAATGTTGATCTTTATGATTAACTGTTTTCAATATATTTACACTTAAAACTCACTGAGCTTATATAGGCCTTAAACTTGATAAACTTTGAAAATCTCTACTTATGTCAGATATGGGGAAGAGCACTCAAGGATTTCTGCGAGTTGCCTCTAACAGGTTATGATTCAGCAAGGTATCTAAACATATGCCAGATTTTAAGTACATTCTGAGTTCCAGTGTCTTAAAGTCTGGCGCATGCTTTTTGTTGAGTCAGGGCCTTAGTTTAATTTCAGTTGCAAACCCAGACCCGTTGCTTATTGTAAGGAATCTTGAAAGGTAGTTTCAAAATAAAAAGTCACAGTGACTATCAAAGGGCTGGGTTCAAAGCCCATTGAAGTCAGTGGGAATCTTTCCATTGACTTTGATGGCTTTGAATGAGCCTAAAGTTCTCTGGAACTCTCAGATTAATGCTTATATGGAAAGTACAGTAACAACATTTCAACTGTACAGAAATAATGTGTTGCTCTCTTTTTCAAACTAATGGAGAAAGACTGTAGTTCTTCCCTTTGAAGGCATGGAAATCACTTCATGGTGTTTGCCCGGAGTACTGTCCCAGTCAGAGTATGCTACAAGAGAACAGACAGAAGCTTTGGGATTTCAGTGAACTGCACGCTGATAAATACAGTAAAAATTCTGAAGGGAATTTGGAGAGTTGATGGATAAAGTGATAGTTCACCTGCTGAACTAAAAGGCAAAAGATGTTTTAGGTGAGACACTAATTTGTTGGGAGGCTTATTGTCACTAAGACTCGTAGACATTTATTTTCCCATGTGCTACACTTAGCACATGTGATTTTTCTGCCCACATAGAAATCATGCAGCATAACCCAGAGTACAATTTACACAGAGTGGATGGAATTCTATTTTTCTCAATTTGTTCAGCCCCATTAAAGCCATGTGAGCTAGGTAGCCAAGATCTGGGCCAGTACATCAGACTGTGCTGAAGGCTGCTCTGACTTTTGCTGGTGATCTCCCATGTCTCAGCTGTCCTCAGCTGCACATAACATTGGTTTAAAGCCAATTTTACCCCAAATCGCTACTCTTGCATCTAGCATAGCTCAACCAGACTGGAGGAGGTGAGCCACAATGTCCAATGAAATTACAGAGCGAATGTAGCTCAGCAAAATTTAGGTTCTAAGCATTTACCATTATCACATCATAAAGTTCTAAATATATCAGAGTGTTTGGTTTTGTCATTTTATATTATAACACAATAAAAAGAGCAGCTAACCACTACAACTTCCATTTGCTTATATTATAATGTGTGAAACAAGGCAATATGCTCTCAGCATTGTAAAAACCGCTATTATGGAAATTGATGTATTTGCTTTACAAAATGTAACTCCGGAAAGTGTTGTGGAATATTAATATTACTTATTATGATTACCCAAATTCTCCCACTATATAAATTATATTCACTTGAGCTGAAGAATAAATGGCCAGAGCCAAAGAGGGCATCCACCTACTTCAGGGCTCAATCACTGTTTCGGATGAGCCCCATAGCTGAGTTAGTACACAAAGGCACCTTTCCCTGGTCAGCATGATGTCATACTGCCCAGGAGTAGTCTGGGAAGTAAACTGTGACTCGGAGAATCTGTTTGGTGTGTGGTGGGGAGACCAAGCCAATTCTCTCCCTTGTCTCCCTCGCATTCTCTCTCCACCTGCTTCTCAATCACTTCTGCCCACATGGTATGGGAAAAGAGCATCACACTAAGGCAGCTCTCCTATGCTTAGCTAGTGTAGAGGCATGAGGAGACACCTTACACACCTGTAGTTCCCTGAGTGGGTGCACAGGCTAGGCTGTTCTCTGGAACTCAGAATTTCAAGCGCAACAAGATATGTTAGGTCTTTCTACAATTTCCAGAGGGAGTGGAAGGCCAGTTCTCGCTGACAAAAATGTGAACAACTGAATAACCTTGTAAGCCAGTGCGTTCGGGCCCCGTTCCCTCAGGTGCGATGGGGAGCCAGGGCGCCTCCTTCCAGGCCGCCGGACGGCTCACGCTCCGCTCCCGTACTCGAGGGCTGAACAAACAAAAGTCTATAGTCCCTGGCCCTCAGACAGAGCGGGCAGCAAACAGTTCCGGCTCAGCTTAGGGGCTGAGCAAGCAAAGTCTATAGCCCCAAGCCCTCAGGCAGGGCAGGGCAGCAAACAGTCCAGGGGCTCGGACCCTTTGGAGCAGGGCAGAGCAACAAACAGTTCAGGGGGCTCTGACCCTTCGGAGCAGGGCAGAGCAGAAAGCAGTTCAGGGGGCTCTGACCCTTTGGAGCAGGGCAGAGCAGCAAGCAGTTCAGGGGGCTCTGACCGTTTGGAGCAGGGCAGAGCAACCAGACAAACTGTAGCTCTGGGTGAAGGGGGATACTGCCACCCGGGGCCCTAGTAGCAGCTGTCGCCGCTAAGGCGGTCAGTGGGGATCCGCACCGAAACACACTGACTGGGTGCTCAGTAGGGATCGTGGCCGACACATACGACCATAGGCTCAGGGCCCTCTGCGGCCTGACTGTAGTCAGCCGCCCCTGGGCTACTTCCAATCCCCCCTTCTCCCGGTACCTGTCCTTCCTCGGCGTACGTTGGCGGGTCCCATACCATGGGTTCCTCGGAAACCTGGGAGGCTGTAGGGTCCAGTGGCTCCTCCGGATAGCCTGCACAGGGTCGTTGCGGCTGGAGGTCCTCAGGGTACCTGGCGTGCGGCAGGTCGGTCCAACGTTCCTCGGGATAGTGGGCCCGGGGCAGTTCCGGCCAGCGTTCCTCTGGATAGTGGGCCCGGGGCAGCTCCGGCCAGCACTCCTCTGGGTAGTGGGCCTGGGGAGGCTGGGCCGAGCGAGAGCTCAGGCCTCCACGTCCGCCCTCCTCAGCGGCCGGCTCTGAACTGAGCTCTGAGCCCTGGCTCTTATACTTCCTGTTCCGCCCCTTGACTTCTGGGGGGCGGGAACAGGCAGTAGTGGCTCCGCCCACGGGGGTGCCTGCTCTGGCTCGTTCCCCTCAGGTGCGACGGTGGGCCAGGGCACCTCCTTACAAACCTGTAGAATGACAGCTTCAATGCCTGAAAAAAGAAATTTCTCCTTTGTGTTCTGTTTATTAGTGATAGTTAGATATTAGTCATGACTGAGGTGTCCACTGCTGTTGCAGACTCACATATCACTAAGGTTGTTTTAATACATTTGTTTTGCACTGCACCTGTGACAGCACCAAAGCAATGTAATGGGGAATGCAGGTACCTCTGCTACAGCTCTCTTTCAAAGAGCCTTATTGGTAGCTGAGCAATTAACTGGGCATATAGATTAAATGCTGCCTATGGGGTAAGAGTGATGTTACTTGTCAGCATTTAAGGCCAAATATGCAAGGTGGGCCACTAGTTGACATAGAGGAAGGCAGTAAGGCTAGGTATGAAAAGGAACCAAGACAGTTTTGCATTCATCCCAGCTGCAGTGTCCCATGACTCTAATCTCTACAGTATCTAAACATAACAGTGTGCAGAATGTATCAGGTAGTTTACAAAATCAAGCCCAAGCTCCTTCGCCAGATAGGCAAAGAACCAGATCCTCAGCTGATGTGAATAGGTTTAATTTAGCTGATGTCAATGAAGCTAAAATAAGTTACACCAGTTGAGAGTCAGTCCCAAAAATCTAAGGTAAAACTAAGACTCATTAAAAGTAGAACTAGAGAGTGCTGCTTTTTGTACAGGAATATGGCACCGTGCCTCAACCGTAGTCCTGATGAGAGAAAGGAAACGTTAAAGTCTGAAGGTTATTTCTTTGCTCTTGGTTTTCCTCTCATCTTAGCTTGAGCCCCCAACCCCAGCCATTTGCCCTGAAGGAACTTTATATTCCTTGGCAGTTGTCACCGCGCTCAACAAAGATTAAAAAAAACCTTCAGTGCACATATTTTACAGCTAACCACCCTGTTCATTTTCTTAGTGGGCGGGAAGGCTGGGCAGGGGTAGGAGAAGGAGCTCATCTGAGGGGCTGCTGGTGGGTGCTGAGGCCCCACTATTTTTTTCCTGTGGGTGCTCCAGCCCTGTATCAGCAACAGAGTTGGCGCCGATGAGAGGCATTACAGAACCAGTGGAGTTCCATAACACCTGCTTACTAACTGTAAAGGAGAACAGCCTAGGCCAAAATAGATGGAGTAGTAGCACCGGATCTAAAAGATTACTAGAGTCAAGCATTATAAAATTCAGAGTGGAAAGGACTGCACAGATGAATCTATATTGATGCAAATATCCAGCTATTTGAATGTAAATACATTAGTAGGGCCATACTATGGGCCTCCGGATCAAGAAAGGGAAACTGAGTGCATAATGTTCAAAGCCTTCAAAAAGGCAGCAACATGTAATAAAGTTATGATAATGGTGCACTTTAACCCAAATATAACCTGGTCAAGTGGCACAATGGGGCCAAGTTTAGAGAAAAAAAATTCTCAACACTTTAAGAGATTGGGTTTTGGAACTGTTAGTTCCAGAGCACATAAGAACAGAGGCTATGCCTGACTTAGTCCTAAGTAACTTGCATGAGCTAATTCAAGACGTGACAGTAGCTGAGTCACTAAATAATAGTGACTGCAATATAATAAGGTTCCACATCCAAGAGGCAGCGATGGTACAAAAAAGTGACACTACATTTTATAAAGGGAACGTTTATTAATCAGAAGGCTAGTCAGAAAGGCCTTAATGTTTAAAGTGCTCTCTATTATTAGAGATCAAGATGAGACCTAATGTGGGGGACAGATTATCCCACTTCAACCTGCCTTATGGCTTCTACAAGTCATAGCAGTTCTACATAACCACAAGGGGTCTTCTAGATGACAACCCAGAAAGGGGCATCACATATTTTGACCATGAGCCCTTGGAATGTTCTCTGTGCTGAGGCAGGATCAGTGGAGTGTTAGAACCAGAGCTCTAATTATTGTTTAAGTTTCCCCTTGAAAAGAAACCACTGACTGAAGATAATGTGTTTGTGTTCGGAAGGAGGAAGGTTGTCCCCTTTCTGGTATCAAAAATGATGAAGCAACTAATTTACTGCAGATTGTATGAACTTTTATTCAAGTCGACAAAGCTTTACCGAATATGTATAATGAGACCTTTTCAGAATGTGTAGAAAATATAACAGAGGCTTTAAAAGGAGCCAAGGTTTTCCTCTTTTAATTTTACTGGCAGTGATTCAAATGTAATCGCTTGACTTAAGGAAGTTAACATAGGATCATACATGTGTAATACAGGAACATAACAGCCAGGTCTCCAACTGGCGTACATTTGTCAGGGCTTTACTGACGTTAATAGATCTGTGCCAGTTTACATTATCCAGGAATATGTTCCAGAAATGTTAAATGCTGTGTATATTCCCAGTTTTGGGGTCTTTTTCTTATATAGGCTTCTATTACTCCCCACCCCCGTCCTGATTTTTCACACTTGCTGTCTGGTCACCCTATCCCTTCCCCATCTGTTTCTTGTCATCTTCAACACAGAGACTTTCATCCAAAATGTCTCAAACATTTTGGGGTTGCCTGTAACAATTAATAATAATCTAAACTACCATTTTGATGCACTATTCAAGTAAACTATTGGTAGTCTCAAATAGCAGAAATCTTTCCAGATCATTGTATGTTTACTGTATTTAGGCATGTTAGTGAATTTAATTTAGTCCTCTAAATGCTAGTAAAGAGGTGTAATGTACTACCAATTCACCTTATTTAGTATTATGTGTCTTATTAAGCAGTTTGTTTAGTGCTGCAGTTATCCTAGTTGCACATGCAAATCCGCACTCAGGGAAGCAGACACAATAGCTGTAAATCAAAATCTCCCTTCGGTTACACCCATGTTTTTCCTTTTATGTCAATGTGGGGTTGCATGGGAGTTAAACCTGTACCCAAGTTTTACATGTGCAAGAGAAAGGGCCTTTATAAATCAGGCCCTATATATTGCATACCTTTTCTTGAGCAATAATGTAAAGTTATGGACGCCAGGGGGTCTGACACAAGGCTACCATGAAGCTCTGCCTTGTGAAATCTGCAGGTTGTATAGAGATGCCATCCTGATGCTTATGATACCCCCATCCCTGCAAATGACACAGAGGACATGGCAAGTTTGTGCTTGAGCTATCCCTACTACCTCAGAGATCCCTGGCTGCCAGAGTGGCCCCCTTGGGGTTCTGGACTGCCCTGAGGTTCCTTTAACTAGCACCAGTTGCATACAATGTTGCATACAAAAAAATGAAACAGCCTTGATAGGAAAAAAAAAAAAGCTGCAAATTAGTCATTGTGTAGAAATAACTCAATTTAATTAAACTCAGATTTTAATTAAGTGTATATGAAACACTAAAAATCTAGGTAATGAACTATTGTTTAGTGCCTTGATTTGTTCAATTGCATTTTATTGATTTGCATGGTATGATTTATAGCGAATCGGCAGCTCTGGCAAGGAGTTATACAATAAATCAAAACTAGATGAGACAAACTGAAAGTTAATATGACATTAAATAACTGGAAATGTTTCCCATTCCATAAAAAACAGAGTGAAAAAAACACTGAAGCATGCTTCAAACTGGATCTTCCATCATGCTGTTACACTGTGTTAAAATATTATTGGAGTGAAATCTTGATGTTTTCAAGTACCGTTACTGAATAGCACTGATCTATTATGAGGTAAAGTGAGGCAAACAAATTATTAAAGCACAGACTTTAAAATGGCCTTTAGAGCATCCTTTTGTATTACATGCCACATATTGTAAACTAGACACATATTGTGGCATTTGTGTACATATGGAAACAGGGTGAGGCACTAGAGATACCACCTGGTGGATATTTGATTGGCCTGGCCGGGTTTTTTTATATGGTGTTGCCACTTGCTGGAAAAATAATTTGCTGGGGTTTTCTTATGTGGGTCTAAAGATCTGAATTTATTATCACAGTATGCTGGGATAGCTAATGTTAAAACTTTTTGTGTCCAGCTAAAGATGCTGCAGTGTTTCCACTTCTGCAGTTTAAGTGATAAAACTGTTGAAAATATAGCACCTGCAGGATTTGAGTCACACAAGAATGAGGAGATGTGTAATATCAATCTTATCTTTATGTGTTCTTGCTCTAGATACTATAGGTGTCTGTTGAAGTGATGGTGTGTGTGTGTGTGTGTGTGTGTGGAGTTGCCTGGTGGTTGCAGGTTGGGGTTGCAATGGACTTGCCTTGTGTGGCGGAGAGTGCCAGGATTTTTGCATTTCAAAAGGTGCTGTTAATTAGCCAGTGCTTGATGCCCTGCTGGTACATAAGTAAGAATCAGTTACTATTTGGGTTTTCTTTGTGGGATGTAGGGCGGTTGCAGTTCTGGAATGCATTCCCCCTTGTTGGTCTGAAATGGCCCACATCAGACAAACTTATTTCTAAATATCACTATTTATATGGCAACTATTGCCTCACAATCCACCATACAGTCTGCAATGCACTGCTCCTCACAGCTTTCTGGGAGGTAGGCATTATTACTCCTATTTGATAGATGGGGAACAGAAGGACTAAGTGATTTACTCAAGGGCACACAGAAAGCATGAGAGAAGCAGGGACCTGATTCCGGGTCTCCATATCCAAAATTCCAGGTTAGTGCCTTCACCACTGGATCAGCATATTCTGGGACATGCTGGAAAGCTAGTCTTTTTCCCCAACATTTTGAAGTTGAGAGGGTGTGGTGATGTGTTAAATTAGATGGACTATATGGGGTAACGGTATTAACATAACCCAGTCACTGTTCAACATCAAACAATTTTCAACAATGTCCAGGGTTTAGTAAACAGAGACCTCAGCCCCCTTTGCACTAAAGCAAACTCACTATAAAATTCATGCCAAAGGCTAGAAATGTATTGAGTGAAACACTTAAAAGGAAAAGAATCACAATGAGGTACAGAGCATTGAAACTGAAATGTACTGTTTTGCAAAACAAACAATCAAAACCTATCAAAGTCCCTTTTTGGAGACAGTGAATACTGGCTCACATCGCTTATTCAGCAACACTGTCCTTCTTGGTGTGAAGAAAGGGTTAGAGCTCTTCAATTCTGAATTGGGAATGATAGTCGTGTCCTTGCTTTAGACAAAACAAACAGACACAGAGGTGAGAGCAGAGATAGAGTAGTAAATATGGGGGAAATATGACTTTTTGATGTTCTCAGGACTTAGGGCATTTGCTCAATCACAGACAGATTCTTTGGCCACTACAATTGGTGCTCTGGACCGCGGTTCACTTCCCCAGACGGGGACATCATCTGACTGGTCAGGTCCCGCTCCTTCTCAGGCCGAGTAGGCTTGATGGGCCATCTCATCATGCTGTACAGTTGATTTCAGAATCAGGTGAAAGTCGGAGAGAGATAGGACGGGAAAAATATGGGAGCTCATGAAGGAGGGGAAGAAAGAGCAGGATCTCACATGTATTGGGTTGGGATCCTTGCTGTTACAGTGATGATGGTCAAAGCATGTCCACTGGAGTATCAAGATCTGGTGTCACAGCAAGAGTCATTCCACTGCAGCTGCACTGATGGTAAAAGATTTTTCTCCCCCCATACCTCCAATTGCCATTTTAAGGGCCTCTAAAAGTGGTTTAATCTCATTAATTTCTAAGTGATCTTAGTGCCACTAGATGAGACAGAGCACCACACCCAGGAGGTGTGTGGGTTACATACTTCCCCTAGCTAAGGAAGTGCATCCTGCGCTTCAGAGACTTCCCTGTTGATATCCCGGACAAGCCCCCACTTGTAACACTAGAAGGGGACAAAGCACTCACTCCGGAGGCATGTGGGTTAAACAGGCAGCATTCGAACAGTGACAGAAACTGGATATTGTGCACTGCAGATGGTTTATGGTGGTCAGATCTTAACAGGCCAATTGCTGCTTGGATTTCAGTGGGACCAGTTAGGTCAGCTGTGCAGCGTTTTTAAAAATGCCACCCATAAGCTCCATGAAAAAGCATTTTGATGTGCAACTCGCTCTTCAACAACAGCCATTTTGCACTAACACTCCTCTGCTCTCATACTAGTGGGGTAAGCTGGCTAAAAGAGCCTTATGGTTGCAATGTACATACACTGGAGCTGCTTTCTGCGGTTTCACAAGAAAGAAGCAATCCCAATTCCATTGACAAAACAAGGATGCCTAATTAGTGAAGACAATGAACTAACTCTCTAGAGACAATGGAACTGCTGTGTGTACTGTTTCTCATTTTTACTCAGGGGTGAGTCAGAGTTGAAGCATTTGCTATCCCTGAGCATAGACACGAGCCCCTTAGGTAAGCATGTAACTCATATTTTTCACAGGAAAGCAAAAAAGATACTGTTCAATTGCTGCCTTTAGATACATGTTTTCCTGGGTCAAAAAAGAAAAAAAAAGGCATTTCAGGAGAGCTGTTGCTCACAGAAAAGAGACTTTGACAATCCACAGCCTTTCAGACTAACACAAACTCACCAGTCCAACCAATATGCTAGTAAAAATAGAAGCATATCAGAGGTGCAAAAATGAGAAATGGATCTTGGAATAAAGGCATTAAAAATTAGAGAGATGTCAGTATGCTTCACAAAGACAGCAGTGAGGAACATTTTCGTTTCACTAAATCTGAAGCTCAAGAAAATTCCTCTATTTATGAAACTTCAATACACACTACTTCTTACTAAACTGATGACCCCTCTCCCCCTGCTTTCCAGTGAAAGGACTGGCCTCAAGTATATTGAAAATAGTGGCATACTGATGTTGGTTCACTATTTAATGGATGTTTGTTGGTCAATGCTAAATGATCCGATGGTCTCAGCCCCGTTCATGGTGTGTAAAAATTTTCATTTGAAACTGCTGTTGGCAGCAGGGGCGGCTCTAGGTATTTTGCCGCCCCAAGCACGGCAGGCAGGCTGCCTTCGGCGGCTTGCCTGCGGGAGGTCCCTGGTCCCGCGGATTCGGTGGCACAGCTGCGGGAGGTCCGCCAAAGCCGTGGGACCAGCAGACCCTCCGCAGGCATGCCGCCGAAGGCAGCCTGCCTGCCTCCGTCACGGCTACCGGCAGAGCGCCCCCCCATGGCTTGCTGCCCCTGGTGTGCTTGGCATGCTGGTGCCTGGAGCTGCCCGTGGTTGGCAGTCTCAGAACAGAAGCCAAGGACTAGCTAGACTTTTGGAGTGGGAGTTTCCCCAGGCCAGGGTTGAAGTATACACTGTAATGTTGCTGTGATAAAATAAGCAACTTCACTAAAAAATGGTTTATGCTATAATTACAAAGAAAGAAACCTTCTGTGTCTTCTTTTTTCTTGCTAATGTAAGGACAATTCACCTCAGTGGAACATATATTTGTTCCATTTGGTCTGTGGGGATAAAGAAAAAAATTGCTTGACAAAACCAGAGGGAGGAAAAAAGCTCTGAAAATTGAGACACAAGAGGAAGAGGTGGCTGCATTGGTTAATTATTCTGAGTAGCAAACTTTAAGACTCTATTATCTGAAATTTCTGTCTGGTTCTGTAGCTATCATTAGTATCCAAACCAAAATCCATTTAAACTAAACCTTGATGTGCAAAGGTTCTGAATACGCCTTAATAAGAACAAAGTTTGTCTGTAGTACAGAAAAGAACAACTTCTGTACTCAGAAATGTGTATTTGACTGCCACTGCCTTCAATTCATGGGCACTTTTCAAATGCACCTCAAAGGAAAATTCATAGATTCACGGATTATAAAACTAGAAGGGACCTCTGTGATTATCTTATCTGACCTCCTCTATAACACAGGCCACAGGAATTCCTCGAATTAATTTCGGTTTGAACTAGAGCATATCCTTTTGAAAAAAAAAAACCAGCCAATCTTCATTACAACATTGTCAGTGATGAAGAATTGACCACTACCCTTGGTAAACTGTCCCAATGGTTAATTACCCTCACTGTTAATTAACACCACAGTTAGAAATGTACACCTTATTTCTCACTGTTAAAGATTTAACCTTTCTTCTAGTCTGTATTTATCTATCTCCAACATCCAGCCCCTAGAATTTGTTATACATTTCCCTGCTAGACTGAAGAGCTCTCTATTATCACATTTCTGCTTTCCATATAGGTTCTTACAGATTGTGATCAAGTCACCCCTTAACCTTCTTTTTGTTAAGATAAATAGATGGAGTTCCTTAAGTTTTTCAGAATTACTTCTTCCCAGGAAAGAGTAACCCATCCTATACATTTGGCCATGTAGAAATGCATATTGAGAAACTGGTCAAGAAGTTGTAAACACTAGGGAATTAGGATTGTTTTCTTTGTTCTTTCACTCATTTAAAATATTCTGTCAAGCAATTAGTAATGTTTATTTGTTTTTGTTTTGATTATTACAGTTTATAACATTTAAATACTTGGGAGGATGAGCAAAGTTGTTTTCTGAGTGTAGTCAAGGATGGAAACATAATAGCATAAATTAAATGAGATTGGCAAAGTTCATCTTTTGCTTTGAGAAACAGCTTGTTTGCAAAGGCTGAATTAGTTCATTTTGCATTTGTAAAACATGTCTTATTTGACCTTGGGAAACAAATATGAGTTTTTACTTTGAATGAAAGCACCTCTGTATGCAGCACACAGTCGAATGGATGATCAGAGGTGAAGGCAGAGGACCAGACATCTCACTTATTCTGGTTTTCACACCTCACTGCTATCTGTGTGGAATTGCTCCTCATTTACACTGCTATAAGGGCATCACTTTATTGATTTAAGACTAGACTATGAATCCCTTGCTCACACTGATGACCATAACTCAAGGCTCAAGTGGGCCTACTTGCTTAAATAACTGCTTGTCTAGATGAGTAAAGGGTTCACAATATGGCCATTAGAACTTGATTCTGCCATCACTCACATTGCATATACTGTCACAGCCCAGTCTCCGGGGAATAAGAAGGAGAAAGGACTCATCTCTTTGACCTTGAGCAAGAGCAGGAGCTACTTATCTGATACACCCCTCAGTGAGCAAGTGGATGGAAAAAGGACTGGGAGATGCTCTAGCTCCATTCCTTCACTGACCACCCACAAAGGACACAGAAAACTGCTGGAAAGATTGAAAAAGAGTGGCCTAACTCTCTTCCCAGAGGACGGGGGCTGCAGGGGAGGAATTGCAACTCCCTCAGTCACAATTTGTTTACTGGGTTGCTCCCTGGGTGGTGCAGCTATGTGCTACCTCTCACTAAGGACCAGTTGTAAAATTACAGTTGAGCCTATTGAGTAATATCTTTATTTCAATGGCATAGACTCAGATTTTCTTGCTCACTTTGGTTAGCACTTTACCCCATGAGTAGCTTCATTGACTTCAACCTGATTTAGTCTGAAAAGTACAAGAAATCTCACACAAACTCTTGTCTAAATGAATTTGTCAATCAAAATATATATAAGGATCTAAACTTCTATGGGCACATCTACATTAAACAGAACCTCAGCATCTTGTCAGAGTCATACATCATCATTTTGCAGGCCTTAGTGGCTTAGGCCTTTGACAGAAAAAATGGTCCAGTGGTTAGGATGCGAAATGCCCTGCTCTGCCACTGATGACTTTGGCCTTGGACAAGTCACTTGGTCCCAGAGTCTCAAAGGTGTATAGGTGCCTAACTCCCATTGAATTCAATAAGAGTTAGGTGCTTAAATAGCTTTGAGGATGTGGGCCTGAGTTTGTCTGTGCCTCACTTCTCCTTCGGCTAAATGGAGATAATAGCACCACCCTACCTCACAAGGGTGTTGTGAGAATAAATACATTAAAAGATCAGAGGGGTAGCCGTGTTAGTCTGGATCTGTAAAAGCAGCAAAGAATCCTGTGGCACCTTATAGACTAACAGACATTTAGGAGCATGAGCTTTCGTGGGTGAATACCCACTTCGTCGGATGCATGTAGTGGAAATTTCCGGGGCCAGGAATATATATACAAGCAAGAAGCAAGCTAGAGATAACGAGGTTAGTTCAATCAGGGAGAATGAGGCCTTGTTCTAGCAGTTGAGGTGTGAAAACCAAGGGAAGAGAAACTGGTTTTGTAGTTGGCAAGCCATTCACCGTCTTTGTTTAATCCTGAGCTGATGGTGTCAAATTTGCAGATGAACTGAAGCTCAGCAGTTTCTCTTTGAAGTCTGGTCCTGAAGTTTTTTTTGCTGCAGTATGGCCACCTTAAGATCTGCTATTGTGTGGCTAGGGAGGCTGAAGTGTTCTTCTACAGGTTTTTGTATATTGCCATTCCTAATATCTGATTTGTGTCCATTATCCTTTTCTGTAGATACTGTCCAGTTTGGCCGATGTACATAGCAGAGGGATGCTGGGCCGTATGGATGGCCGTATATTACATTGTGGACGTGGCAGGTGAATGAACTGGTGATGGTGTGCGTAGGTAGAGAAGGAGCGTGAGTGGACAAGAGCTGAGGAAGCATTGTTCCAGGTCGGCCATAAAAATATTGGCATATTGGGGCCATGCGGGTGCCCATAGCAGTGCCACTGATATGGAGATATATTGTCATCAAATTTGAAATAGTTGTGTGTGAGGATAAAGACAAAGAGCTCAGCAACCAACCTCGATGCCAACTCTGCCCACATATCTACATCAGCGACACCATCACAGGACCTAACCAGATTAGCCACACCATCATTGGGTTCATTCACCTGCACGTCCACCAATGTAATATACGCATCATATGCCAGCAATGCCCCTCTGCTATGTACATCGGCCAAACTGGACAGTCTCTACGGAAAAGGATAAAGAACACTTCAACCTCCCTGGCCACACAATAGCAGATCTTAAGGTGGCCATACTGCAGCAAAAAAGACGTCAGGACCAGACTTCAAAGAGAAACTGCTGAGCTTCAGTTCATCTGCAAATTTGACACCATCAGCTCAGGATTAAACAAAGACTGTGAATGGCTTGCCAACTACAAAACCAGTTTCTCCTTCCTTGAGTTTCACACCTCAATGCTAGAACAGGGCCTCATTCTCCCTGATTGAACTAACTTCATTATCTCTAGCTTTGCTTCTTGCTTGCATATATATCCTGCCCCTGGAAATTTCCACTACATGCATCCGACGAAGTGGGTATTCACCCACGAAAGCTCATGCTCCTAAACGTCTGTTAGTCTATAAGGTGCCACAGGATTCTTTGCTGCTTTTACATTAAAAGAATGTAAGGTGCTCAGTTCCTATGATAACATAAGTACCTCAGACTTGTTACTGGTTTGGGTGACCATCTCCATTGCTACCTCTAATTAGGAATACAATAAATAGTTCTGAAAAGTTATAGGTACTCAGTTTTAATTCAGGCAAGCACCCCAATGCACTTGCTTCAATGGGACTTTTGCCTGAATAAGAATTTAAGGGATTGGCCCATTTTAATTCTGCTACTTAATGAAACATATTACAGTCTGGAGGCAGAACAGGTGGCCTACCATAAACATTGGCAAGTACATTCTATTTATTGCAAGCTCAGAATTAGTCTAAATGAATTCATCTTGGAGATTGGCCATAATAACATTGATTAAAGCCAGGTAGGTCATGACTTACTTATTTTAAAAATCTCTCTACATCCTCTAGGTCTATAGAGCTGGGAAATAAACTCTTAAAGGAGAAAATAATTATTAAACCAGCCAGTGAAAATCTCCCTTTTCCTATCAGTGTTCTTTATAAATGTTAGAACCATACATATTTTGTAACATTCTCTGTAGTTTCTCTGTAGATTGTCAGCTTATTGACTGCTTACTGGAACTGAGTGAAACGTATGCAACAAATAAGTTATCTAATAAATGCAATGCTTCTTTTTCTTCTCATGCAATGTCTAAGAGCAGATAATGGTCCTTTAATTTATTTGTTCAATATATTTTCAATTTTTCTCTGTTAGTCAATCGGAATATTTGAAAATTGAGTTGCACTGCTTATCTCTGATTAGTCAGATAAGTCACGTATGGTTTCTACCCCCAACGGGAAAAGAATGCAAGCAATCCCAGTGAAATCACTTATACTTTGTGCCTTTAAAACTCAGTTTCTGTAGGTACTCATGATAGTGCTTTGGAAGTTTGCATTGTGCAAACATTGTTTTGCAGCTGAAAAATGCCACAGACATAGTTGAAGTGAACTGATTTATAAATGCAAGATCATATTCATGGACAATGTTTTGTGCTCTAGCCCTAACAAACCCACCCTGAGGTGTGCCATGGTAGACACTGAAGTAAGCATATTTTGATTGTTTGGAGTAATTAGTGATTTCAAAAGAATCTTCTAACATTATCCTTCCTATGAGCACAGATGGCCTGCTGTGCGAGCTTAGGCATTACTGCTGCCGGGAATCTTATTAACGATTAGCAGACACTATAAGGAGCAAGGAAGGCAGGCACAGAAATAACATGTTGATTGAGACAGACACATTGTAGCACAAGTTATATTAAAATCTCATTGATTTCATGGAAGTTCAGGGTGATCTGCATTTTCGCAGGAATTATCTAATGCCTCTGACTCTAGGGCCTGTCTTCTCTGAATGCTGACCATGTGTTAAGCACCCATGGGTTTGTTAATGCACCATAGTCTAACCCACTATGGTGCAACCACGTTGTTGAAATAAGAATGCTGCTGCCACGCACTGTGTCCGCATTGGTGCTGTACGTGGCTATGACAAGCAATACAGCTATCTGAGCAATACAATTATCACAGCATCACAGACTGTGGCACTCTCTGCTTGCATTTACAAGGTGCTGTGGGACAACTTGTCTGCCCACTTTGAGGATATGGGAGGATATGGTGTATGCCTGAGAAATGCATGTCCTTGCAGGACCCAAGCTGGTGCCGTGGGGTGCTGCTACATGCCAAAGAGATGGCTACTGCTGTGAAGTTTCTGGCAGGTACCCAGAGTTGTGGGGCACCTTGCGCCCTTCTGTCCTTAATATGATGAAACCTTGTCTGTGATCGTCAGGCATTTGACTTGGTAACAAAAGACATTTTGGTTTTAAAAAAACCATAGAACAATATAAAATTAATGTGGGACAAAGCAAATGGATTAAGAACTGGCTAGAAGGTCTCAAAATGTACCTGTAAATTAGGACTCATCAATGAGCTGGTCTGTTTCCAGTGGGGTCCCACAAGGATCAGTTCTTGGCCCTATGCTATTTAACATCTTTATCACTGACTTGGAAGAAACCATACAATCATCATTGATAAAGTTTGCTGATGACACAAAAGTTGGTAAATAATGAAGAGGACAGAGGTCATTGAGCAGAGCAATCTAGATCACTTCGTAAACAACGTGTGTTTTAATATGGTTAAATGTAAATGTATACATCTGGGAACAAAGACTGTAGGCCATACTTACAGGATGGGGGACTTTATGCTGGGAAGCAGAGACCCTAGAAAAAGATTTGAGAGTAATGACGTCCCAGTGTGAGACTGTGGCCAAAAGAGCTAATGTGACCTAGGGATGCATAAACAGGAATCTTGAGTAGGAGTAGAGATTTTATCTTTGTATTTGGCACTGGTCCGACAACTGCTGGAATAGTGTCCCCAGTTGTGGTGCCCACAATTCAAGGAGGATGTTCATAAATTGGAGAGGGTTCAGAGAAGAGCCACAAGAATGATTAAAGAATTAGAAAACATGCCTTCCGATGATAGACTCTATTTAGTTTAACAAAGAGCAGGTGAAGGGGTGAATTGATTATTGGCTATAAGTACCTACATGGGGAGCAAATATTTAATAATGGGCTCTTCAATCTAGTAGAGAAAAGTATAACATGCTTTAGACTGGAAATAAAGTATAAATTGTTAAAGGTGAGAGTAATTAACCAAAGGAACAATCTACCAACGGTTGTGGTGGATTTGCCATCACTGACAATTTTCAAATCAAAATTGGATGTTTTTCTAAGAAAATCTGCTCTAGGAGTTATTTTGGGGATGTTCTATGGCCTGTGTTACACAGAAGGTTGGACTAGATGATCACAGTCATCCCTTCTGGCCTTGAAATCTATTAATCTTTGCTGCCACTAGCCACAGGCAACACAAGCACTTCTTTCTCATCCCACACGGGCCCTGTTGTCCCTCTGCAGGTAAGTAAAGGCCCCCACTAATCCCTGAACACTCCAAGATTCCCTCTGAAACATTCAACCCCTGTTCCACTGGACACTCACAGAAATCAATGTCAGAGCAGTGCACTGCTGTAGCTATCCCACAGTTCCAGCAGTCCCCGCTGCCCATTGTAATTCTGGGCATGAGGGGGCAAAAGCAGTCTCACTGGTGTTTCTGGGTGTGTGTCGTCACTCGCTCCTCCCTCCGTGACAGCTACGGCAGACGCCATACTGCCAGCAGAAGGTGCAGTACAGTGCACCGCCTGTCTCCTGGTACTATGAATCCGTTTCACATGTCCTCTCATCTTTCTGTCTACTCTTCTATCTAACCATTTTCCGCCTTTTTTTTGGTCACCATGAACCGAGCAGCACAGTTTCCACCACAAACTCTGCTCTCCCCTCTTGCATCGCTAGCTAACTTTTCCATGTTGTCTGTCCTGGGCTCCCATGGAAGCTACAAAAGGCAACAATTTCCCACCACTTTTTGGCCATCGTGAACTGAGCTGCACAATTTCCGCTACAAATTCTGCTCTCCTGCTCTTGCAGCTCCAACGAGCTTCCCATCTCCATGAAAGCTACAGAAGACAATTATTTACCACCTTGTATTGGCCATCTTGAACTGAACAACTCTCCTACTTTTTGCACCCTTTTTCCAGGATTACACATGCAAGTGCCATAGCACAGCAAGCATGGATCCCACTCAGATCTCCGCTGCAGTTTTGACCATTGTAAATACCTCGCACATAATCCAGCAGTATGTGCAGTACCTGTAAAACCAGGCAAGGAAGCAACAACAGTGCGATTACTATACATGGATAGAGCTGTTTGTAGAAGCACAGCATGTGGCGATTGGGAGATCATGGCGGCTTTGGGCCAGGTTCATGCTGTGGAATGCTGATTCTGGGCCCAGGAAACAAGCACAGACTGGTGGGACCACATAGTGTTGCAGGTCTGGGATGATTCCTAGTGGTTGCGAAACATTTGTACGCATAGGGCCACTTTCATGGAACTTTGCGATTTGCTGTCCCCTGCCCTGAAGTGCAAAGACACCAAAATGAGAGCATCCCTCACAATTGAGAAGTGAGTGGCCATAGCACTGTGGAAGCTTGCAATGCTTGACAGCTCCTGGTCAGTCGGGAATCAGTTTAGAGTAGGCAAATCTACTGTAGGGGCTGCTGTGCTGCAATCATTGAGCAGCTGCTATCAAGGGTAGTGACTTTGGGAAATGTGCAGACCACTGTGGATGGCTTTAATGCACTGGGGTTCCCTAACTGCGGCGGAGCGATAGACAGAATGCATATCCCTATCTTAGCCCTGGCACACCGCAAGGGATACTTTTCCAAGGTGCTGCAAGCACTGGTGGATCACAAGTTTCACCAACATCAACATGGGATGGCCTGGAAAGGTGCATGACACTCGCATCTTCAGGAACTCTGATCTGTTTGAACAGCTGCAGGAAGGGACTTACTTCCCAGAGCAGAAAATTACCGTTGGGGATGTTGAAATCCTTGGGGACCCAGCCTACCCCTTAATGCCTTGGCACAGGAAGCTGTATAGACACCCTGGACAATAGTAAGGAGCAGTTCAACTATAGGCTGAGCAAGTGCAGAATGGTGGTATAATATGCTTTTGGATATTTGAAAGCATGCTGGAGCAGTTTAGTGACTCGGTTAGATCTCAGCACAACCAATATTCCAATTGTAATTGCTGCTTGTTGTGCGCGCCACAATATCTGTGAGAGTAAGGGGGAGACGTTTATGGTGGGGTGGGAGGTTGAGGCAACTCGCCTGGTGGCCAATTTCACACAGTCAGATAACAGGATGATTAGAAGAGTGCAGCAGGGCGCACTGTGCATCAGAGAAGCTTTGAAAGCCAGTTTCATGACTGGCCAGGATACAGTGTGACAGTTGTGTTTGTTTCTCTTGAAGTTACCTGTCCCCTATATATATATGAAAGGAAATAAAGTCACAATTGTTTAAAAAACCCTTCTTTCTTATTTGTTGCACAACACATTGAGAGAAATCAGAAGGTAGACTGAGGGAGGAGGGGGATATTAGGTTGGGGGATGGAGGAGGAGGAAAGGACATGTCCAGAAACCAAATCAAAAGTTTGCATATGCCAGCTTTCTCCTGCTTGAGCGAGCCTCTGGGATTGAGTGTGTGGGTCCCCATAGCCTCCTCCCTTGTGCTTTTGAGTGTCTGGGTGAGGAGACTATGGAACTTGGGGAGAAGAGAGGGCAGTTATACAGGGGCTGCAGTGGCAGTCTGTGGTCTTGCTGCCTTTCCTGCATTAGATCCACCGTACGGTAGAGCATGTCAGTTTGCTCTCCCTTGAGCTTGACCACAGTATCCTACCTGCTCTCATCGCGCGCCTCCCTCCTTTCTTCGTGTTCCTGTAATGCTTTATGGGACTCCACGATTGTTTGCCTCCATGCATTCAGCTGGGCCCTATCAGTGTGAGAGGACTGCATGAGCTCGGCAAATATGTCCTCCCAAGTTTGTTTTTTCCGTCTTCTAATCTGGACCAGCCTCTTAGATGGAGTAGATAGGGGCCGCGTTGAAACATTTGCACCTGTGGGAGGAGAAAAAGGGAGGGTAGTATTTTAAAAGATACATTTTAGAGAACAAATGGGACACTCTTTCTCAGTGAAACAGGCAATTCATAGTACACAGCACATGTTTTTTCTGTACAAGTTAGCATTTTGCCTCTTATACTGAAGTGCCTGCCACTTTGGTGTGTGTAAACCAACACACACGGGCAACAGAATTCAGCTTGTAGGCAGTCTGGGGCACGTGGGTTCTGCTTCTTCCACATTCATTTAAATGCTTTCAAACTGCTTGGCCCCCTTTCCCATAGCAAGCAATGCTTGGTGGGTTTGCCATATAAAAGGAGGGCCTGCAGGCTCTCTGGGATGATTGCTTCACACAACACTCTCCTCCTCCCCCTGCACCCACCGCATGGCTCCAATGGGCTCTAAGCAGGGATGAGCCCTTTAAATTGAAAGTGACCAGCCCAGTGCAGCTGATTCTTCCCCCAGCCCCCACTGCGTGGCTCCGATCAGGCTCTCACTCACCAGAAGTATATTCTCCAGGGTCATGGTCCAGGAGCCTGCCTTGGGAGTTGGGGGGAGGCTATTGCTCCAGTGTTAAGAATAGTTCCTAGCTAGGGGGGGAAACAGATTCCCCACTTGCCACCTGTGCACCATCCTCCTTCTCCTCTTCGTTCTCCAATAACTCCTCGTTCTGTGCAACTCCCCCCTTTGCAGGTGTCCACGGAGAGTGGTGGGGTAGTGGTGGCAGCAGCCCCCTAATTGCATGCAGCCCGAGGTAGAAGTGGAATATATGGGGCTATGACCCCAAGCACCCATTCACCTCCCTGGCTTTTTGGCATGCTTTCCTGAGCTCCTTGATTTTTGTACGACATCACTCTGTGTCCCTGGAGTAGCTTCTTTCCGCCATGGCCCTGGAGATTTTAGCGTACATATTTGAATTCCTGTTTTTGGAACGTCGTTCTGCCATAACAGATTCATCTCCCCAACATGCGATGAGATCCAGTACCTCCCATTCGGACCACGCTGGAGCTCATCTGTGAATCCAGGACTGCATGGTCTCTCATGATGATGGACTCTGCATGGTCGCCTGTGATGGTGGACTGTGCTGATGGTGACCAAACAGAAAATGAAATTCAAGTTTCTGGGGCTTTTCCTGCACACCTGGCTAGTGCATCGGAGTTGAGAGTGTTGTCCAGAGCGGTCACAAGGGAGCATTCTGGGATAGCTCCTGGAGGCCAATAACATCGAATTGCATCCACCTTTAACCCGAGATTGTGATCTTGATTTAAGCGCTACTCCACTTGCTGAGGTGGAGTACAGAAATTGGATTAATGAGCCCTTTAAATAGAAAAAAAACGGTTTGGTCATGTGGATGGAATCATTTTTTTCCCAAATTAACTTGGCTAATTCTGAAATAACCAACTAGTGTAGACAGGGTCTTGGTTACCTTGTAGGAACCTGTGCAGCATGCTCTGTCAATACATTGTTTATGTTCAGCCTACTCTTTACATCATCTCTACTTTGCTCACTTATCTTGTCCATTGTTATCTTGTTCATGGTAAATGTTTCCCTTGGTTTAGTATTCTCCCTTAAATCGTACCTAGCTCAGCTATTCTGTCTTTTAGATTACTGACATATTTAGTTATGTTAGTTAGCACAAATGTTCCATTTTCAAAGTGATGATTTATTTACCTCCCTAATCCTATCTTCTAAGGAATGAGGCCTCCCCCACATGTATTTAATTATTGACATCAGGCCAGGCCTACCTACAAGGCATAGGCTAAACTGGTGTTATTTCTCACGGCAAGACCAAGACCGAAGCACAGAGTACTGGTACTACATTGTGAAGGAAACTTGGGATGACCAGTAGTGGATCCAGAACTTTCACATGAAGAAAGCCATAGTCCTGAAGCTATCTAAGGAGCTTGTCCCAGTACTTGAGTAGTACAGCGGCCTGATGAGAGCACCAATAATACCCCAGAAGCATGTAGCTATTCACCTGTGGAAACTGTCCACCTCAGGCCATTACATATCTATTGGTAATTAGTCTGGGCTAGGCAAATCCATGGTTGGCACAGTGGTCCAACCATGGATTTGGAGGTTTGCAAGCAATGAATGCTGTGCTGTCTCCCAGCGTTGTAAACATTGGAAATATTCCTGCAATAATTGTGGGGCTTATTATTAATAATTATTTTAAAGAATTAAAATATTTATGAATGGATGGGCTTCCCAAACTGTGCTTGTGTGACTGATGTCATGCATATACCCAACCTAGTCCCTTGCATAGATTCTAAGGCAAGACGGGGCCAATATGATCATTTTGTCTGACCTCCTGTATAAGACAGGCCATAGAATTTCCCCAAAATATGTTCTAGAGCATATGTTTTAGAAAAACATCCCCACTCTTGATTTAAAAATTGTCAGTGGTGGCACATCCACCACAATCCTTGGTAAATTGTTCCAGTGGTTAATTACACATGCTTAGATATACCTTTGTGCAGGTTCCTCTTTCAGGAGTAAAGTCATGGGTTTTGCTCACATCAGCCAAAACCTGCACTAAAATTGTGATGTGATCATTTGGTCAGGTGGCTGCACACTAAGGGCTAGCCTTCACTTTAGGGGCAAGTTGACCTAACTTACGCTACTCCAGCTACCTGTGTCTTCACTGCACTGCATCAACGGGAGATGCTCTCCAGTCAACTTCCCTTACTTTTCTGGGAGAGATGGAGTAACGGGGCTGACCAGAAAGTGCTCTGCCATCGATTTAGCGGGTCTTGACTCGATCCGCTAAATCGATCCCTGTTGCATTGATTACAGCAGCATTGATCTCCCGGTGGCGAAGACCAGCCTAACACATGGGCTTATTACTCTTCATTGTTCTGCATTATCAAACAATGCAGAGGAGTGAAGCTAGAGGAATTGCACACAGGTTGGTATGGAGACACTGACTAGAGGCATCTGAAGGTGGAATAGTTCTGGTCAAGGGTCTCAGCGCAGGTAGATGGCAAGACAGTACACAAGCAGAGTTGCACAGACAACTTGTGGGAAAGACAGGAGGACTGTCATGTATTTTAGCAGCTGTGGCTGCACATTTTCACTGCAATTATTTTGAGTTAGCAATAGTTAGGATAAGATAACTGAGGGGCTGCCCCATACCTCAGGGTGTGATGGCTGCCTCGCTATCGGTATGTCTACACAAGACTAAAAAGAACCACAGCTGGCCCAAGCCAGTTTATTGAGGCTCACAAGGTCCAGGCTCTGGGGCTAAATATCGCTGTATAGGCATTTGGGCTTGGGCTATAGCCCGAGCTCTGGGAACCTACTAGGGTGAAGGTCAAAAGGTAAAAGGTGCTACAAGGTAAAAAGATGCTCCTGTTCTGGAGTGTGCACACCAGGCAAAAGGTGCTAACTTTGGAACAGGAGTCCAAATGACATTGCAGTCTCTGATAGGGTCATGCAAGTCACATATTATGAAAACAGAAGAAGCCTAGATCCATGAGGAAAAGTGAAACACTGAAAAAAAAATGCCTCTCCAAAGCACTGAATTACCTAGGTAAAAATGTGGCAGGAGTGGCATGGAAGAATACAGGACAATGATCTCTTGTGTGTCCTTCCTATTGACACCTGCATGGAGAAGCTATTATGCTTGTATAATGGGATGAGAGGAGGTAGAGAGTGCGAAGGGTTGCCCTATAAACTGGAATGCTGGGCTCTGCGAATGCTGAGCGGAACAGAGAGCAGCCTGCTGCAGCTGAGAGCAGGTTGGGGCTTCTGCGGTGTTGGGTGGAAGTAAAGAAATAATTAAATGTTCACTGATATACACATGACCACCTTGGTA
The DNA here is from genome assembly GCF_003597395.2 of Chelonoidis abingdonii. NCBI lineage: Eukaryota > Metazoa > Chordata > Testudines > Testudinidae > Chelonoidis > Chelonoidis abingdonii. Next base: position 65,643,359 of record NC_133778.1, read on the forward strand.
CCCTGACAACTACCCAAACATACCAGTGATCGACATTTGGATTGAAATGCCCATCCAGCCTCTAAAGAGCAATGTCACTGTGATTCCTGTTCCCCTTCCACTGCTAAGGCAAATGATTTAGGCATATTTTTCAGCCTAACTTCCCACTTCACAAATTAACAAACTGAACTATCCTGGCTCTTGGTTGCTTAGGCCTAGTCTACACTACTGCCGTACGTCGGCAGCTGTAGCACATCTGGGGAAGACATACTATGCCGACAAGAGAGCACCGTCTCATTGACATAATTACTCCACCTCAACGAACGGCGGAAGCTATGTCAGCGGGAAAGCATCTCCTGCCGGGTGGTGTGATGTGGACAGCGTTTGGGTTGCTGTCTCTTGCGTGGCTCATGGGGGTTGCTTTACATTGACTTAAGCAGTAGTGTAGACAAGGCCTCGGACTCTGTTGTGGCACTCCTTTTTCTGAACACTTCCCAAATTGTTGAGGGCTGAACATTGGTATTTTCTTACCATCTTACTTTTGCTGGTTCATGTGGCAAAAGGCATAGCAAAGTCATTTTCTACTAACACCAAACAAAGACATTTATTAGACCAAGGGACACAGATTAGCTCTAAATTTTTTCCTTTTTGAAAGTATGTTCCCTGGCTCCACTTCTGCTTGGCGTCGTACTACAATTTTAAAGAAACAGTATCCTCCCAAGTATGGTCAGCTGTCCCAATTAGGCTAAACCCAGGTGAGCTGGTCATATCAATTAAGAGCTATGTTTTCAAGTGACCAGTGATTTTGGGCACCCATCTTAAGACACCTTAAAGGAAGTATTTTCTGAGCATGAGTGCTCAGCACTTTCTGAAATTCAGACCTGTATAAAGTGTCTCAAGTTGGACACCCGGGTACTGAGGTCAATTATGAAAATATAGGCAATTGACTTTAAATATAAATAATAAACCTGTGAAACATACTATGGCTATCAATTAGCTTAAATCAATCAACAGAGGCAATCAATTAGCTTAAATACAACTTTCGAAAGTTGAAATTGCTTTGCATCTGGCCAAGATAATTTAGCGGGAAGAGCTGAAAGATTAAAAATGAGCTATATCTTGAATAAGGAAAATTGTAAGTGACCTGTCAAAAAGTTTATTTCTCTTCCTTTCTTGCTAAGCCCTTCATCAGACAGACCAGAAGACAAATTGTGTAACAATTCGCTCTAATTGTAATGGGCTACCTCCAGTCCGAACCACTGATAACTGCAGAGCATTTCCAGTTTCACCATGGCGGATGAGGCGGGGGATAAATGAAGCAATTTTTTATTATATTAGTACCTTAAAGCAAAGCTCTCCAGCAGGGTATGAAAATGAGGCACAACAAAAAAGGCTGTTTATGGACTTTTATACAAAATAGGTTTTTTGGTGGAGGGAGGACATTGCTGTCTGAGAAGGGTTTAACTACTATATCCGGACTGCATATAAAATCATTTTAGTGATGAAAATAGCTATACACACAAACTCTTCATTGGAACTAGCAGGGAAAAAGATTGTCAGAGGGCCAGTCGGTGTAAATAAAAAATGTGGCATGTCAGAGCCTATTGCTTCAGGCATGGATCCTGTCAACTGCAATACAGGGTCTGGTGGGATCAAGAGCACAGGGCTATGGGGAAAAAGAAGAGATAGCAATGATTCACCATAGCTATTGGTGTGATGGGAAGTGTATGCCTGATGTTGCAGCGTTTAAGAGTGAATTACATCTGTTTTTAAAATTCAGGAATGCCATATTGTATAGAAACCAAATCCCCAGGCACGTCTCAGTATTTTGAAGAGGGCATTGTGACTTTTATTGCTGCCGAGGGTGATTTGTTAAGCATATCAACAAATATGATGATTTGTTGGTAAACACTGATAGAAAGGAGAGGAAAGGCGTAAATATTAAAATCTGTTGATATGGCATATCTGTGAGCATTCTGATAAGACACCAAACTGAATGCTCTTTTTCATGCCAGAAAGAGTTTACTGCATTAGCTGTAGGACTTATACGTGGAAAGCACTACACTGCAGCCTAAAACTTAGAAAAGAGTCTCCTGAAAACAACTTCGAACTGTGTCTTGTGGTATGGGTGATGGTTGGCAGGATGACTATATTCCATTCCCGACTCTGCTACTGGTTTGCTGTACAGCTTTTTGGTTCTGGAAATGGTTTCCTGTATCACTTTGCTGATCTGTATATCAAATTTTCCAGCTGTAAAATGGGGCTGATAATATCTATCTTCCCATGGAGTTATAACATCTGCAAAGTGCTTTGATGTGCAAAAGAAAGGAGCATTGTAAGTGCTTATTATGTCTATATAATCTAGTACAGTATTCAGTACTCGATATCTAGTTGCTGCTCTTGGTTGCAGGGAAAGTAAGAGTAAGTTTGTATTGTTTGGTAGAACTAGTTCAAACTGTGCAAATTTCACATGAGTACATTGGACTCCTTGAATAAATGCTGGCAATGACTGTAGGTGGATTTTAAAGGAATAAGGGGCTTTATAAATAGTTTTAAAGCAAAAAATTTCATCTTTAAGAATCCAGATCTTTATTCTCCTTCCTCCCACTCCAGCTATGTACAAAGATCTGGTTCTTTTAGGCGACACTATGCAAAGTTCTGATGAAGTGGATATCTATCCATGTTATATAAAAAAAATGTGCCTGCCCAGTGATATCTCACTATTGGAATGAGAGGCCTCACTTATAAGACATTGGAGATAACATTATTGTAAGTAATACCATGTATATTATATGCCAAATCAAGGACATTAATGTTGCTACCTAGTTACAGCAAACTTCACTTTTTGAATGACTATTGACACCTGGAACCTATCTCTGATTCATTTAAGTACCTGGCAGTAAGTCCTCATAAGGCCATCTACAAATACTAAAAGTGAGAGAGGAGGTGCCATGTGTTTCTATTTATCACTCTCTGATGGGCAAAATTGCTTGAAAGTAAGCAGAACTTTACAAGTACCATAAGCTGCTCCATAACTTTTAAGTGATTCTATTCATCTCCATGACAGATTACATTTTTCAGGAATCTGTTCATTAAAATCAATGGCATTTTAATCATGAAATGGCCTACACAGCATAACCTAATGCACTGGTGGAAATATTTAGTTTGAGCATTGGGTGAATCTGTTTAGGGCAGGTTTTATACCACTTTGAATATGTCAAGACAGTAATGGCTACTAAGATTCCTGTGCTCAGATACTGAAATATACAACTCACCTGGGAAAGGGCATTATAATTTGACATTAAATACAGCCAAACTCACTGTCTCTTGCAGGTCAGCTATACTGTAACTGATTCTTGTAGAAAATCATCTAAGTATCTCAAAACTATTACAAGAGTTGTTTGAGAGGGTTAGTCCAGGGAATGGATCACAGGAGTGTGAGCTTGCCTTTCATAAACAGAATTGACAGCTGTTAGATAATACTAGACCAGTGTGTTATGACACCTGAAAGCCCATTGTGGCTAACCTGTTATGCATCACCATACGGTATGAGTGCAGTAGAGTCCCATATGATGAAAAATTAAGGAAGACTGTAGCGAGGCGGTGTGGCTCCCCTCCTCCACAGGGAGGTTTGAGCCCCGTCCATCTTCCCCCAGGGCGGAACTTCCGGGCAGAAGCCCCGCCCCTCAAAGGGTCAGGCGGCGACCCGGAAGTATAAAAGCCGGGCGCCGGCCTTCAGTTGCAGCTCAGCAGCCAGCGAGAGCAAACGTGCTGGACGACCCTGTCGTGGGAAGCTAGCGAGCTCTAGACAGGGACCAGCCTTGCCGGAACCGACCCGCTGCAACCACGACCCTGAGCTGCAGGAAACTACCACCGCTACCTACCCCAACTACGGCTTGGAGGAACTTTCGGACCGGACCTGGCCCAGCTACCAAGGAGTACCCCCGGATCTACCTAACCCGGACTGGAGGAACCCATGACGGTAGACGACCCGGCGGATCCAGGTAGGGAGCGAAGGGGGGATGGAAGTAGCCCGGGGCGCGGCTTACAAGTCAAGCCGCAGAAGGCCCTGAGCACGATGACGCGTGTGTACGCAGGATCCCCAAACTGAAACCAAACCCTGTCAGTGTTTTCCGTTAGGAATCCCCCCCCGATCACTCTGTCAGTGCGTTTCGGGCTGGAATCCCCACTGACGCGACTAGCGGCGAAGGCCGCTATTAAAGGCGTCCCGCGGGCTGGGACGCAGAGGAGTGGGTGGGGCCTGCGTCCTGTACAGATACCCATAGCCGGGTGGCAGATCCCTCCTTCGCCCCCCACAAGCTACCGTGTGTTTGTTTGCTCTGCCCTGTCCCAAAAGGGCCAGAGCTCTTCTACCTGTTCTGCTCTGCCCTGCCCCAAAGGGGCCAGACCCCTAACTGTTTGTGCTCTCCTGCCCCAAGGCCAGAGCCCCCTAAATGGTTGCTGCTCGCCTCCCCAAAGGGCCAGAGTCTCTGCTGTTGTGTTGCTACTGCCCTGCCCCAAGGGCCAGAAGCTCCCTCTACTGTTTGTGCCTGCCCTGCCCCAAGGGCCAGAGCCCCCCTGATGGTTGCTACTCTGCCCTGCCCCAAAGGGCCAAGCTTAGTGTATGTGCTTAGGTGCCCCGCCGACCAAGTGGCTGGGCCCTAATGACTCTGATTCCTCCGGGTCTGGCCCTCCCCAAAGGGCCAGAGCTTTAGTGGGTACTGTGCTGCGCCCACCCGAAACCATCCGGGCTGGGCCCGCTGGTTGACTCTGTCACTGCTCTGCCCCTGCACAGGGCCAGAGCGCTAGTGGCACTTGTGTTTGGGTTGCCCCGCCGCGTCCGAAGGCAGTGGCACTGCGACTTGCAGTGGTCCCAGTCCACTCTACAGAGACTGAACGCCCAGACAGTGGACCGCGGACCCGAGGGACAGGACCCAGTGAGAACAGGACGAGGCCGGTGTGGCTCCCCTCCTCCACAGGGAGGGTTGAGCCCCGGCTTCCCTCGTCACAAAGACCAATACATTTTACCACTTGAAATTCAATGAGAAGTGAAAAGAACTATGTACAGATTTGAAAGATGCTTGCTATGATCTTTTTGAGTTCAAGAATACCACAGAATTTCTAAAAGCTATAGATTAAAACTGATTAAGATTCCCAGGGGTCTAATGAGCATCTTCTGAGTTTCATAACTATCAAAAGCTGCAGTGCTGGTCATGGATATTACAGCTGTATATAATAATGACCGTGCAGACCAAAGATTGATTATTTACGGCAAAATAGACAGACTATCCTCATGATCAGGGGTAGAGAAAATCCAAAGCAATTTTTGCTTTTCTCACTCTTATTTGTTGAAGTATATGAAAATTCTCCCACAGCTTAAATTTAAAAAAAGAAAAGAAAAGAAAAGAAAAAAAGGATGGATTTAAGGCCTGATCCAAAGTTCATTGCAAGCCATGTAAGTCAATCCATTCAGTGATCAGGCCGTAGTGATTCACAGTCACAGGAGTATGTATTGGCTAAATGTTACGTTAACCAAGTTATGTTGTTATTGATGATCTCCTTCAAAGAACTAATGGGAAAATGAAATTGTTAATTTAGAGAGACAGCTTTGTCTATTACAGTGGAACCCTATCTGATGGTCACCAGAATGAGATATTTTGACCAAAAAGATGTGGCCATGGGGATGTTGGAGAGAAGGCAGCCCATGAAAGGTTTTGTGTCTTACAAAGTTGTCCACAGAATGAAGAGCTAGGAGAGAATGCCTCTTTGGGTGGACAGAGACAGGGGACTAGGAACCCAGACTCTGACATCTAAATCCTGCCATTAGTCATGTTGTAAAGATGGTAAAATGCTTCTACCATATTCTCTCATATACCCAAATCTGAAATCTCTTTACCTATTTATGTATAGAAGGGCCATTGTAAACATGTTTTCTTTAGACTAGCTTTGTCTTCTCTTTCCCAGGTTTCCCTTTCCCACATGTGGGCAGTTAGTTAGCCTTCCTTTTAGACTCTTCTGGACAAATCTTGTGAATTGTCAAGCAATGGGAGCTGCAGATGCTCACCATCAACCAGAATTTGATGTTAACTAACATCATCAGAAAGAAACATAGGGAGCAACACATGCAAAACAAAAACAAAAAAACAAAAATGCTTAGATTTGAAGACTGCTGATAGAATGCATAACAAAATTAATTGGATGCATATTTATTAGAAATGACTTAAGCATAGCTATGGTAAGATTTAGTAAAAGCTCTGCTTAAACAGAATAAAGATAGAAGTGGTTGAAAAAAATAGGCAAAAAGTAAATTTAGGAAACTTAAAGGTGTCTGAAAAAATATTTCTTAGACCTGAGGGCAAGATTCTACTCTTTAACAGAGCACAACAGATGATCTGCCTGAGGAAAAAGGAGTTAAAAAGGTAGGGAACCATAGAAATTGTAGAAATATTAGAAGAAAAGCAGGCTAAGATCTAGAGAAAAAAATGAATCTGCTTGTAAAGAGAATATGGTTTAATATAAAGTGAGAGAAGCGGCTGAGTAAATGCAATATGTTTTGATTGCATTTGACCAGAAAACATACAAGAAGACAGTTGGTGAGGAAGCAATGACAGTATTTGGAAATGAAAAACAAACAGATTAAAAAAAAAACACTTCCGCGTTATCCTTGGGGTTTAACCAAAATCATGAAGTATAATATTGGGAAAATGCTGTGATTTGTGATTAAATCATATATTTAAAATTTAATTTGGAGGAAAATTAAATATTCATCCAGATCCTCAGATGATATTAACATTGAAGAACATTAAAGTTGATGGAACTACACCAATTTACACCAGCTGAGGATCTTTCCCATTGTCTCTGAAACACAGTATCGATTAAAACAAGTTGCATGTTTTTGCAAGTGTTTTATGATTTTCAGTAAAGTAGCATTCTGAAAACCTTGGAATATAAAATTAACTTGCTCATGGCCTTGGAGCATTCATGGAGAGTTACTTAAACAGCTTTTTAAGAAGTTTGTTTTACTTGTTACTTACATGCCAATACTTTCTCATGCTTTAATTAGCACTGCTGGTAGAGATTATAGTGATGTGTTGCAATAACTGACTAGTCAAATTGGGATTAAGGATTAGTGAATTAGAAGACTGCTACTGAAAAGTTCTTTTGCTCAACTCAAAATCATTATACTATGTTGCTGTTGTGTAGTTATTTTGTTCTTTGAAGGTTTTTCTGGAGATAACTTTAGGACGTAAGTGAGCCAAGACGTGCTTATTTACTAGACTTTTAATCTCTAATTAACATAACAGTTTGTTGAAGCTCCACTCAAACCATACATATTTTTCTTCTCTTCAGATAGATGCATTTTCCCATTATTCAAGCTATGAAGGTGCAATTTGATTAGGTACCATGCTTAGGGTCAGCTTGTGGCCTAGTTTCCACAGTCATGCAGGAGCATAATAGGGGATTTGGTCAACCATATGCTCCCACCCAGACTCCCAGGATTGTGGGTCTGGTCAGGATGGGAAAATGGGAACTGCACACCTGCTATGGCCTACTGTGCAAGTTAGCAGGAAGCATTATGTGTGGATGGAGTCTTAGCTCCAATTACCAATGAATAACCCAGCATGAACAGTGAGGCCTGGGTTGGAAGGCTAATATTGGCTATTGCCCTCTGGGGCAAGTTGGGAGTAGGGAATGATGCCACTTTGTCATGATTCCCTTTCTGCACTAGTCCATGAGTGGAGCAGCTATGCACCACTCCTTACAGAGGGCAGATTGTAACTGTACACTTTAACTCTCATTCAAATAGCAAATAGAATTTTAAAGGTGACCATATTCAGGCAATACTCCTATTAGCCTTCACTGGGAACATTCCCTGAGTAGGTCTGGCTGTAAATACACACTCCGAGATTCAAAATTCATCTAAAGTGGGTTTGATTAAAATCACCTCACGTGTTCCATAAAATGGGGATAGCCCTGACTGGTTTCATTACAGGGTTGTTGTGGCACTTACTCCATTCATGGTTCTAAAATCGTTTCAGATGCTCGGCACCAGGAAAGTGGTAATTATTATTATTTTATCACTGCGGTGACTCGGCATGTGCTCTTCTAAGTACAGAAACACGTTGCAGGTACCTGGGATGGTGATAGGTGATATTTTAAAGGCATCCACTGGAAATTTATTATTTAAAAGTCCAAAGAAAGAACATCCTGAATTCAGGTTTCCACAGTATGTTGAACTTAGTTTTTGGTATTCATACACATTGTTTGCAGCATACACAAGATTTGATTCATACCCACTAGTGCAGTGCTGGGGAGGAACCGGTGGTCATAGTACAGTGATACAGGGTAAGGTAGGAGAGACATCCTGGATGCCGAATTTAGGCTTTTTGATAAGAGATTAAAGTCCAGGACCTCCTTGGTACAATTCTCTGAAATGCTTCTATTTTCCATTCATGCTTCCTACAGTCACAAAAATTGGAAGTAAAATCCTACTGAGGAAACTAGAAAGGAACAAACTGGCAAGTCAAATGTTAAGTATAATCAGGCAGGATAAAAAGGAATTTGAAGAGCAACTAGCAAAAGATTTTTTAAAAATTGCTGTTGGTATCTGTAAGTACAGCAAAAAGAAGAAGCCAAACAATCAGTGGGGCCACTGGCTGATCAAGGTGCTAAAAAGGAGTATTCAAGGAAGACAAGGCCATTGCAGAAAATCTAAATGAATTCTTTGCATTGGTCTTCCCTGCAGAGGATGTCAGGGAGATTTCCATACTTGAGAAAGACTTTTTAGGTGACATGTCTGATGAGCTATCCCAGACTGAGGTATCAAGTAGAGGAGGTTTTGGAACAATTTGATAAATTAAACAGTAATAAGTCACCAGGACCGGCTGGTATTCACCCAAGTTTTGGAGGAAGTTAAATATGAAACTATAGGACTACTAACTGTGATATGGAACCTATTGCTTAAATCAATCTCTGTACCAGATGACTGGATGCTAACTAATCTAATGCCAATTTTTTTAAAAGGCTCCAGAGGTGATCCTGGCAATTACAGGCCAATGAGCCTAACTTCAGTACCAGGCAAATTATTAAGACTATAGTAAAGAATCGAATTATGACACACATAGATGAGCACAATATGTTTGGGAAGACTCAACACAGCTTTTGTAAAGGGAAATCATGCCTCACCAATCTTTCAGAAATATGTGGACAAGGGTGATCCAGTGGATATAGTATATTTGGACATTCAGAAACCCTTCACAAAGTCCCACACCAAAGGCTCTTAAGCAAAGTAGGCAGATATGAGAAGGTCCTCTCTTGAATCAGTAACTGGTTAAAAAATAGGAAACAAAGAGCAGGAACAAATGATCAGTTTTCACAGTGGAAAGAGGTAAATGCCCCCAAGAATATGTACTGTTTAATATATTCCTAAATGATTTGGAAAAGGGGGTAAACAGCAAGATGGCAGATACTAAATTGCTGAAGATGATTAAGTCCAAAGCTGACTGTGACGAGTTACAAAGGGATCTCACAGAACTGGGTGACTGGGCAACAAAATAGCAGATGAAATTCAGTGTTGATAAGTGCAAAGTAATCCAGAGAGGAAAAAAAATAATCCTGACTATGCATACAGAATGATAGGGTCTAAACTTGCTGTTACCTCTCAAGATAGAGAGCTTGGAGGCATCGTCAAGGGGTCTCTGAAAACATCTTCTCAATGTGCAGCAGCAGCAAAAAAGCTATCAGAATACAAGGAACATTAGGAAAGGGATAGATAATAAAACACATACCATCATGCCACTATATAAATCCACAGCATGCCAACACTTTGAACACTGTAGACAGTTCTGGTCACTCCAACTTAAAAAAGATATACTCGGATTGGAACAGGTATAGAGAAGGTAAAAAATTATTAGTGTTACAGAACACCTTCATTATGAGGAAAGGTTATACAGACTGGGATTGTTCATTTTAGAAAAGAGATGACTGCAACTGATAAAAGTCTATAAAGTCATGAAAGGTGTGGGAAAAGTGAATAGTGAAGTATTATTTATCCTTTCACATAACACAAGAACCAGAGGTTTCCCAATTAAATTAATAGGCAAGAGGTTTAAAACAAACCAAAAACCATACATCTTCACACAATACACGGTCGACCTGTGCAACTCATTGCCAGGGGATGTTGTGAGGACCAAAAGTGTAACTGGGTTAAAATAAGAAATATACAAGTTCGCGACTATTTGCCAAGATGGTAAGGGACACAAACCTATGCTTTGGGTATCCCTAAATCTTTGACTGCCAGAAGTTGGGATTGGATGACATGAGATGGAGTACTTAATAATTGCCCTATTCTGATCATTTCCTCTGAAACGTTTGGCACTGGCTACTGTCAAAAGAAAGGATACTGGGCTACACAGACCACTGGTTTAACCCCGTATGGCGATTCTTATGTTCTTCTGTAATATTAATATAAGTGTTTTGGAGAATTTAAAAAATAATGGTAGCAGATAGGGAAGAGAGACAGTAATAAAGACAGAGTGGAAAGAAATATAGAAAATACAAAGAGAGGACGAAACAGATAAAGAGTGTTACCAAATTATTCCATAATTGTTCACTAACTAAGATCATTGCACATTCCTTTGAAGCATCCGGCTCTGGCTACTACAGCAAACAAGATATTGGCCAAATGGCCCATTGCTCTGATTCAGTATGGCAATTCTTTTTCACTATGCATTTTATGCTTTAAAGATAAAGTCTAAAAGAATAATAGAGGAAGGGAAGTGAACTAGGGTAAAAGCCCAACACCATTCACCAGACTGTGCCACCATTTCTCATAAGGAACCAGACTGAATCAATTTATCCTCTACTTCTGCTTGAGCCCCAGGGCCCAGATGCAGCACTGTGCCATTTCCTTCAGTAAAGCTAAACTGATTTAGGGAGGCTGAGGATCTAGCCATAAGTGACTTTAACTACCTGAAATGTTTATTAATGTTTCCTTTCACTGCCCCATACACATTTCACAGTGGGATCTAAATGCTACTTTAGAAAGTCTTTCATAGTGCAATGAAAGCAGGAAATAACATATAACAAAATCTTATATGTATTACAGTTTTCTGTACATAAAATTAATCCTCTCAATCAACGGTCATTGATTGAGTCACCAAATGGAAAGTAAAAAAAATAATTCTCATCTCCTAAAATGAGGTGTAGAATGTAGTAAATAAAGTGTGTTCTTTTCCCTAAAATGTATGCCTGATTCAGCAAAGTACTTAATCACATGCCTAACAAAACGGGTGAATTATGTTATTGGCTTCAGTTGGACTACTACTGTTAAAATTAGACATGTGTTTGAGTATCTTCCTGAAGTCAGGTCATAACTGTGTTATTACACATTTTGGACCAAATTCAGATCTGGTAGAAATGATTGCAACTATATTGAAGTTGGACCTGATTCCACCAGGACTGCCTTTGGCCCTTTATGGTTAAAGTCTTAGTATGTGATTCAGACGTCAATGGTGCTATCCCACTTCCATACCCACTTTAGGACCTGGTCTTTCAAGTGCATCTCCTCTGAATCAATCATTATTATCAGACACATTTAATACCAACTTCCCTTAATCCATGCTTCACAGCAGTGTCACATATTGTGCAGAAGGCATAGAGATCCTTCTACATTTTAAAGGGGCTGTATTGTAAATCCCATCAGATTTCTCCATGCACCTGAATCTCATTTTCAGTGCACCAAAAGTTCTTTCAATTAGAGATTTAACAGACAATGTGCTGCATTATAATGACATTCCTCTGGAGTTTGGGGACTTGGAACGAGAGGCTTTAGTGACTTCAGTGGGGCCTTAAGGGAGCTAAGCGCTCTCAGCTACAAATGGAAAAATATGATTTCACTTTTAGTAAAATTTGCCCTGACAGGCAAAATTCTGCTTTCAGTTGCAACCATTTTAACCCAGAATAATGACATTGATTTAAGAAGAGTTTTTCTGGATTTACACTGGTAAAACTGGGAGAAGGATTTATCCCACAGAGCTGTAATATGAGGTCTTATAATTTTAACAATACTGTTAGGAACAAAAGACAAAATTTATTCTATTTTTGACCGTATAAAACCTTGCTCCCACTTAATAGCTGACTTTTTGTTTTAAATGGCTATTGCTGCAGTGATAGCAATAGGCCTCCAAATATGAGAGTCTCTCACTTTCCTGTACTCTGCACGGGGTCTGAAAAGACAATGACAGATGAAACCAGACCCTGGGATTGGAACAGGGGTTGCTTGTGACTTTTTTGACAGGTGAGACGCAAATCATAAAACAGGCATAATATAATAGCTATTAAAAGCTCACCTTATTTATAGTGAAGAAGCAGCAGGTGGACCTGGGAGCTGGAGCCACCACTGTGGTGCAGCTATTACCTGAGCCAGAGTGAGGGACAGAGCATGAGACAGGCCTGGGGCTTGGCAGTGGATCTTCATGCATACATACAGGGCTCACCCCATGAGACAGGGTGCTCGAGAGGCGTAGGATGTAGCTCCCCATCCCTGTCACCTGCAAACCTCTTGCAGTCCTACCTTAACTGCTACAATCCTGAGGTGGCCTATCCAACAAGTGGTTACTACAGCAATGCCTTTATATAGTGACTTCTGTATGTGGTAAATTGCCATGGTAACAGGACATTATTAGCTATCACAGGATTTGAGCCCCATGCAGCACTACGTTCTTAAAACTTTCTGGCATTGTGCTATGCACCAAGAGAGTGAGTTGTCACATTTAAATCAAATCCCAATTTGCACTTAAAATCTATATATATTTAGCAGTTGAATAAAAAAAGGATGTGCAAAATGTATTTTGTAGATTTTGGCAACGTTTGGTTCGACTGTGCCTCACTTGCCTGAGCTGATGAGTTGCCAGTGTATGGAAACATCAGAATAATACTCCAAAAATAAAAGAGAGGATTATATTGCTGGGATCCAAGACAGCTGCCTGAAGTAGGCAGGCTGAGTGTAAGGGGGCAATTGTCCCTCCAGGTGGTCCAGCCCACAACTATGTGATAAGAAAATATGAGTGTGTTGGTGAAAGAGGAAGTACTTGGCCCATAATAGGGGAGATCTATTTGGATTGGGTGGCTGAACTGAGGGCAGTCAAAAGCTCACCTTTTTTCAAAATTTTTGTAAAGAAGGTTTATATCTGGACTGCTGATAAGGGTGAGAATAGGGGACAGAGCTTTTGTTTCTTAAAATAAATAAATAAGGGAAGAAAAGTGGTGTGTTACTACAGGTAGTTGGAAATTTTACTTTATTTTCCAGTAACATTTTAAGGAAAGTTTTCAAGTTTTTGTAAAAAACAAAGAAACAAAAAAACCCAAACAAACAAACAAAAAACACCTAAACCAATCTTTTTTTAAGTTTTCACTTTTCAAGCAAAACACTCCACAGTTTTGGTGAAAAGAGAAATTTTTTATGAGGAAACTGCCATTTCATCCAAAAAATTGCTGATACAAAATTTTGGTCAGACTCTAAACAGAAGCATGAAAACAGGAACTATGTTCCTAAATTATCATGTTCATCTACTCTCTATTCCTCATCTGAAGCCATAATCCTCGGATTGTGACAGCAATACTCATTTCCACAGGAGTGAATCACAGTTGCCACCTTTCACATAGTAAATAAGCACCCCGACTTTCACAATAAGCCAAAAATCAAGCAAATCCCATTTCAAAACTAGGCCAAAACAAGCCAATCCCTAAGAATCCCAACACTTTATGTGACTAGATCCTGCCCCCCGGAGTGCAGTCTGGGACTGTGGTGGGCCCACTGTGCACCCCTGACTCTCTCCCCCCCCCTTGTCCCTGCTTGCTGGGAGATGATCAAAAAAAAAGAAGCAACAAGCTACACAAAGCAATGAGTTACAAGCCAAAACACAGCAACGAATAAGCCAATTAAGCCAAAAACAAGCCCACATTTTTTTTCATGGGTTTGGCATGTCTGGAGTGAATAGTAATATAACAAGGGCCCTGATCCTGAAAAAGTGGCTGACATACCTGGTGCCAGCTCATGCCAAGGCCCCACTGAACACTGACAAATGCATAGCTGGAAACCCGTCTAGCTTAGCTATGTTTTAGTATTGTTAAAATAATTATTACTGCCATAAGAATGTGTTTAGAGTTTAGTCTTTATTAAATACTTGTAGGTTGCTATACATATTAATCTTACTTGTCATATCTGTATCCCATGTTATAAGATAATAATTAAGTGTTTGCTCTGTAACTATAAAAATGTTGGCTAAAACTATAAACCCCCACAGTGAGAAGAGTCTCATTACCAAGTGTGAAATAGTAGTTTACCACAAGTGGTGGCAACAAAAGAAGGCCTATAGACCCAGATGAGCCATTGTGGAATGTCAGTGGACAAAAGACTTTGGTAATTGCCCCCACAACCCACCTGTGAACATGCACAAGCCCTTGTCCCATCACAACTTGAATGCTGTGGGGAAGGGAATAAGAATCCCTGTCAAGGAGGAATTATTATCACTATGCTGCTTGGAATTAGGAGAGGGCAATAATTCTAAGCATAAGCAAGGGATCCCCAAGCTGTTTAGCTTGGCTTAGCCCTAAAGGACATATAGAGCTTGCCTATTACAGCAGTGTCTATTATTTTTTTGAAACCGAAGACTGTAGCTTTTTCATGTGTGTATGTTTACCTGTTTTAACCTTGAAAATAACTATAATTTCTTTTTACTAGTTAATATATCTTTAGTTAGGTTATTACAGGACTGGCTGCGAGTGTTCTCTTTGGTAAGAGATCTAAGGTACAATTGACCTGCGGTAAGTGACTTATCCTTTGGGATCAGGAGTAACCTGAATATTAATGCGATTTTTGGTGTAAGGACTATCCATCACAAAAGCAGGCTTGCCTGTGTGGCAAGATAGACTGCAGTGCCCATGGGAATGGTCTGTAACTCAATATTAAGGCTATTATAGTGCTTTACGAGTTCAAACTTGTTACTTGGTTGGTGAAATCTAAATATAGACCATACAACCATTTTGGGGTTTGTGCTCTGTTCCTTGATAGTCTGCACTATGGTTGACTCATAAGCTGCTCTAGTCATCTTGACATGGTAGTTGATGGATTTCAGCCTCTTTCATAAATTCATAGATTTTAAGGCCAGGTGGGACCATTAGATCAGACTTCAAGCAAAGGGGAATCCACCATTTCCATTGATAGTTTGTTTCATGGTTAATCACCAATTGCCAAGAGGTACCTAGCACCTTACAGGCATGGACAGAACAGCAGGTACAGATGAAATGTCAGAACCAAAGTTCCTAAGGCCATCAAGATCTCAGCCATAGAAAAGTTGCTTTCTCCATTAAGGTCCATAAAAGATGAAAAATTCTGATGGTCCCTCATCTGGTGTGAGTATATAGGCATTCACAGCTCCCCTCTCCCTAAAGAATTCAGTGATAGCTGTTTTTTGTAAAAAGGGAGAAGGCCATTGAAAAATATACTTCCTTCTGTTTTACATCTCTCTTAAAGTGGAGAAGAAACATCACAGCCATAGCCACAGGCACCTTTGCTGGCTCCACTCCTTCTTTTTGTCATTCACATGGATTGACCTGCATTAATTTAGGATTAAGCAGTGAGCTGCTGTATTAGAAGATCCCTAGATATTATTCACTATCTCAGGCAAACAATTCAGAGGCTGTTCTCCACACTACCAATCCAGAGAAGGCTAAGGATCTGTGAACTTTATGCTCCAGATTCTGGAGGACTTCGCTTTAGGATCTAATTTTGGAGGTCATGTTGACATGGGATGCATTCCAGTACCTTTATTCACAGTAACTCCTTAATACATAAACAGTGCCACTAACTTTTATGAGACCACTCTTGGTGCAAGGTACTATTCAAATTGAGTAAGGGTATCACAATCTGACCCGTAGCAATGATACCAAATTATTTGATTTCAATAGGAGTAGGAGATAGGGCTGCCTCTGTCCCTACTGTTTAATGGTTTTTTTGAAGGAACCTGTTGCCCTTTTGTTCTGTGCCAGTTTATTTGGGATTACAATCAGGCCACATGGACAGATTAATTTTTGCAGATTAATTTTTGGCCATTATTTCTTCATCTAACACAGCCCTATCCATCCATCAGATTCTTTACAAACAGCCTAGGGAGTGCTTGGCTCTTAAATCAAACTGCAAAATATCCCAGCAACCCACTGACAATATAAATAAAAGAGAAACTACCTGATGACTTTCAGATTAAACTCTTCCGTAACTGACTTTTTGGTACTTGGATGAGGAAGTACACGCAGTTGGAAATACATCTATGCAGTGGGATAGAATTAACCTATAAATGATGTATACTCCCTCACACCCATGTCTGCTATGTCCTTTTAAACTGCTGCCAATTCTTTTTCCACTTAACGTCGGGTGGGGGGGGGGGGAAAGAAGACAGATGATATGTCTAAAACTTCCTAGGGAAAGGTAAAAAGCACCAAATACGTCCAAGAAAAATGCAACTAAATGAAGATAAGAGGTGGCTTGAGACCTCTTCATTTAAAAGATTTATTATCTAGCTGCTTCACTGAGATGTCTTTGGGGACGACAGCGTTATATTACATTCTTGGAATCAGGCACAATATGGCCTGCCATTGAAGAATATATGACTCGTCCCATCTACTTGAGTACTCTACATGCCTAAAAATAGAACTAACCTCAATGTCAAGAATGAAACTGGTCATCATAACTGCTGTGCAAAAGTGGCACAAAACCAGGAAGCTTTTAAACACTTCCCACATGATTATACAATCAGCCTCAACAGATCATTTTGACTTACCAAAACTTATTAGCTACATGATATTACCGCAGTAACCCTCCTCATCGGTCCCCCCTCCCTGATATTTTGTTACGCAGATGCATTGCATCATGCACAAAATTATATTTAAGTTATTTGGGGAAAGGACCAGGAGAAGGAATTAGCAGGGACTGAGAATATTAATACCAATATATTAATAACATTTTACAGTTCACATCAGCGTAGAATAACATTAGACAGTCCAGGTTACTAAGGGGTCTAAAATATACATTGATGAATATATTCATTTTAACCCCTTCAGTAATGCTGCACCAAACACAAATATTTGTTTATGCACCACCAACTACAAATATGAGCTTTAATCTCTCTCTTGAGCCACAGTTCATCATATGGAGAGACACAAATGAGCATCTTCTTAAAGATCTAAATATTTTATCTC
This sequence comes from Chelonoidis abingdonii, assembly GCF_003597395.2. NCBI lineage: Eukaryota > Metazoa > Chordata > Testudines > Testudinidae > Chelonoidis > Chelonoidis abingdonii. The sequence continues at coordinate 65,660,594 of NC_133778.1, forward strand.
TAGATTTTATAACACTTGTGGCCAGATTCACAAGGGGCACAAAGAGTTATAAAGTATACCTGTCTATCTCTGTGAATGCCATGTCTCTTAGCAGGATGCCGTTGTTCTTTCTGCATACTTCCTGTGGAGACTGAGAGGCTTTAACTTTACAGCCAGAGTAGGCATTGTCTTGATGGAGGCTGCTGAGAGAATTACATCCCACAGCTGGGTTGGTCATGTCCCCTTCCTTTGCAGAGGTGTCTAATTTGTGGTGCAAACCATGTCCAATTTGGGTGTCTGCATTTTTTAAAAGGACATTGAAAAATTGAAGCAGGAGCGGAAAAGAGCCACAAAAATTAGCCAACCATATTATGGTTTAGTCAGATACAAGTGAATGGACTCAATACAGGGATAAACCAGGTGAAATTTAATGGCTTGTGTTATACAGGAGGTCAGACTGGATGATCTAATGATCCATTCTGGCCTTAAACTCTATAATTCTAAAAGTTCTGGTCCCTTACAACTGCACCTGATTTTTGCCAATACAATTTTTTTCTCGCTGTGGAATTTCTACCACTAGTGCCCTGTACCGGGATTTCTGCCAACGGGGAGAAATATTGGGTACTGAATCCATGTGAGGCTTTTAAAAACCTTCAAATCATTAGCCAGCCTTAGCATTAAAGACTCAGGGATGGCATCAGTATGGGCACTCACAGCAAAACTTATATCCTTGTATGAAAACATGGCACATGAATAAACCAATACAACATATAGATAACACTGATCATGGGCTATATTGTATGTTTGTGAAAAAGAGCTTTGGGAGAAAAAGAGTTCAGTGGCCCCTATATTCCTATCCCTCCCCCCACCACTGTGCATGTACAAAGCACAACTGTAGTCTCTGAGTATCTCTGAGCCCAGGGATTTCTTCTTTCAACTTCCCCAAAGCAGATAGGGAGGGACAGAGAGGCAATGGGTTATTCCCCCAGGGACAGTACAGTTCCACGCCTACACCAGACATGGCCCAGTGTATAAATAACACAATCCAGCCCTTTAATATTGACCCTCAGTTGCAGAGAATATATGGAAGGTTCCTCTGTTTATTGTGTTCCAATGGCCAAAGCTAAGGAACCTCTCTATGAGCATAATCTGACACCCATTGAAGTCAAAGGAAACATTCCCACTGAAGTCAAGGCTTTCAGTCTTGAGTCTGGGGCATTATCTGGTCTTCAATTAGATACCTGAACATGAGATCAGATTCTGAGCTAGTGTAAGTTGGCATAGCTCCACTGAAATCAATGTCAAAGGAATAACACATGGAATATTATATATATTATATGGAGGAGAAAAAGAGAGACTGCATTGTATTTGTATTTAAATATATTAGGTAAATTTTTTATCTGTCAGTTTTGGCAGCATCCCTTTAGGTTGGCCTGTTCAATACCTGTAGCTAACTATTGACTTTTTTGCATGAAATATATGGTCATATAAATGGAAGAAAGGTCAACAGATGAAAAAAGAATGCAGCTGAAGCAGCTGCAGTTAAATCAATGTTTGCTTTAAATTCCTTAGGACATAGGATGCAGCCAGCCAGATTACTTTATGACTCCTTTCTTTGCAATTTAGGGATGTGTGAAAACTTTCAAATGCACTGTAGTGGGGCGGATTGCCCCACTCCCTGTGACAGTGGGCTGTGGCAGGCCAGGGGGGCCTGCGCAGCCCAAGAGCCAATCGGAAAAGGGCTTGTTGTGAGCCAATCAGGGCCAAGATTGTAGACAGCCAATCAGGGCCAGGTTCAGAGGTATATAAAGGCTGCCCAGAGCAGGTGCAGTCAGTCTGTCCCAGGCCTTTGGTGGGAGAAGGTAAGTCTCCAAGGGGGAGATTAGCACCATGGACAGTGCAGTGCTGGGCAGGCTCAGGGAGGTTAGAAAGCTCTAGCCCCTAGCCGCCAGGCTGCGGGCCTTGAGGGAAAGGGCCTAGTGGGTGCAAGGGGCGGTAGGAGGAGTGGCCCAGGGAAACAGACAGAGGAGGAAAAGGAGGACGACAGCGAGGCTGACGCCAGAGGGTCCCTGGGCCGGGACCCAGAATAGAGGGCAGGCCTGGGTCCCTTCCACCGCCTTCCTCCTTTAGGTACATCCAGTCACTGGCCGTTACAGACCACGCCAGATCCCTGCCAAGAGGGATTAGACTCTGAGGTTGGGTGGTTGCACATGAAGGCTTGACTGGAGGACTGCTGACAATCGATCCCTGGAAGGGGGTGCTGATGGACTAAGGGGCACTGCCGGAGGGCAGTGGCCTCGAAGAGGACGCCGCCGAGCAGGAAGCAAGGTGGATCCAGAGACACCAACAGAGGGCAGAACAATGGATGGGACACCACCAGGAGGGGTGCTCTGCTGGAAAGAGCTAATTCCCAGAGTTACCAGCAGGAGGCGCCAGGTGGTGAGTCCCAACCCATTTACACGCACATACCCATTCTTCCAAAGGTGATTTCTCTATCAGAAGATTGTTGAGTTAATTCACTTAAGGCCCTTATGCTGGAACATTGAAGTCAATGAGTGTTTTGCCACTGACCCAATGAAAGCAAGATTAGGCCATAAGTCAAAAATATTCCCCTTTGTCACTTTGGGTCTATCAGCATCCTCTGTCAATTCCTGTGGGATAAAAGTTGTCTCTTGATTTGCCTCAGTAGGCCAGCCATTCAGTCATATTTATGCAATTATGTAGATTTTTTTTTTGCTATTTCTCTACAATAAAAGAGTCCCGATCTTATGGTCTAGTATAGAACATTAGCTCCTGATACTTGCCTATGCAATATGCTGTAAATAAGGACAGTACTACCTTAAATCTGCTAAAACCCAGTTACAGACATTCAAAAATATAAGGCTCAAGTCCTTCAAAGAGTTTCTCAGGTGCTTAACGTCATGCTCTGTTATAGCCCCCCTTGATTTCAATGTCATCTCATACAGGACATAAAGTTAATTATGTATATATATCTACTGGATTGGACCCTGCATCTGTATTAGGGATTTCTCAATTCCTCAGCTTCACAAACACTCCTCAAGAGAAGCACTTCTTGCCACACTAACAAGTGGCATTCATGTGCAATACTGCATCTCCTGTTTCTCTCCATTCCAGACCCCTCAATGAAGCAACTCAACAAACAATATGTACGCATCGTCAGTCAACTGAAAATTTTTTTTTTCAAAAATAAATTCAATTTCTTTTCACAAGGTATGAATGGTAGAATCATAGTTTACTGGCTTTTTTAAAGGGCAAAATTGCTGTCTAATTTGGCTGCAATTTTGTAACATGATTTAAATTAAGTATAATCTGGTAAGTGCCGTCTCTAATAATAAGTCTCCAGTATAGAGCCTTGGCATGTTCCTTTTCTTTTTGGTGAGATTCATGTGAAGAAAGCCAATAGCTTTGCACAGTTCTGCTGTGAGTGTCACTAACTGCATGATCTAAATAGCTTGAAGTATCTCCTGGTTAAGGTGCTATGAGTGCAGTATACATGGAGAATTCAGAAGGCAATAATTTCAACTCTGGAGGGATACTGGAAATACGCGAATGTGTGGTTACTAAATGTAATTGCAATATATACATCTAGTGTTTAAGCCTTCTCGGTGCTTCTTGAATTTATTAATATATTTCAGTATTAAATTAACTTACTATCTACTTTGCTGAGCACATATGCTGTTGGGGGGCATCTACACTAAATGCTTCTGATAGCTGTGTTTCAGCTGGAGGGAAACTTTCCAAGACATTACATTTAACAAATTAATATCTGCAAACTCAGGAAGCCTTTCACATCAAGTTTTAGCCATGTGGGCCCAGCTTTGTATTACCATGGATTTCCCATACAGACACAAATTCTTTCCCTGCATGCCCATATAGATGTCAATAGCATATTAAAAGTAAACATTAGAATTCTAACTGGCATATCTGGATGATTTAGTTGGGGATTGGTCCTACTTTGACCATGGGGTTGGACTAGATGGCCTCCTGAGTTCCCTTCCAACCCTGATATTCTATGATTTTATGATCTGAGACTCACTTTGACGATGCCTGCAGTGCCTTGTTGGACTGTGACATCAGCTAAGAATCTGCTGGTGGACGTACACACAAAACTGTCATTGGCTTCAATGAGAATTCATGGCCAGGGTAGAGTTGCAGGTTCAGAGGGTATGCCTGGGTTCCGCTAGTAGACCAGTTGCCTGAGTAACCCTTATACACCATGACAAAGGTCTCAGTGCAGGGACACAATGGAGATGGGCCAAGGGGAAGTCTACAGAACTTCATTGTTGCCCTAGTACTCTGCACAATGTGTGCTGATGGACTTCAGCACCTATTGTACTCCCCAGAATACCAATCAGGAGGGATATGCAGGGTTTCCACATCAAGGCCCTATGTTAGGGCTGGATTTCACTTCCTCAGCCACTGTGCACTCCCCTCAAGGAGTCCAAACATTCAGACTTTGTGAAGGATGAATGGATTTCATCCACAACTTCACCACAATAGTGCAAAGTATTTAAGCATGAATCTAACTTTAGTAAACTGTTGCAAATAATTTCTAATGCATATACATACAGTATGAACAATTAATTCCACATCCTGCAATAATAGCTACAGATAGGGCTAAATTCTAATGCATTTATCATATTCTAAATAAAGTTGTGTGGTATGCCAAGACAAGTTTACTGTTACAGCCTCAATGAACAAAGACTATCAAGTTATGATCTTATGGAAATTTATCCAGGATCAAAGTTCACTGAAGATTATATAGGATGCTGTTCTTTGCATTCTGCTTAGGACTTGAGACACTTGTTGCACAGTATCAAAGTATAATGCCTCATCACTGGAGCTTTCACTGGATTTACAATTTGCTTTTGCCTGCATTTTCTGGCAAATGGCAAACTAAGCACTTTTGCCAAATTGTTAATGTTTATATGCATGTTCACTTCCACACTCCTCACGCTGTTGTCTGTTGCAAGATTTTGGCACCCTCCCATGCATTGTTAGATTTCCTCAAGTCATTTTCTTTCACACCAATCTTTCTTATTCTGTCTCATGAATGGCTTCTTGACTTGTCTCCTAACTTAAATCTGCACCTAAAATTTTGCCTGCTCTGTAGCTTTTCAGATTTTTGTGAGTATTTCTAGAGTTCTCTCATAGTCTTTGCGCAAAGTCTCACATACTTTTCTATTGCTGCAGACCACCGCTCAGGGAGTCACTTCAATGGCCAAAACTGAAAGGCTGGCTCTTTAACTTCAAGAATGTAACATAACCATCAATATTTTCTTTTGTCTTCTGTACTTTCATTTGAAGGCGGAATCTTTCATAGGTTTTATTCTTTCTGGGAACGCTAGCTTCAAACTCTGCATGTACCTGAGAAACTATTAAAAGCATCTCTGGCTTCCACACTAGTTACAATTAAAGGCCACTTTTGTGGCACCTGATTAATAGGTTCTAGGGCCAGAAGAGACCATTGTGATCATCTAGTCTGACCTTCTGTATAGCACACAGGTCATAAAACTTCCCTAAATAATTCCTAGAGCATATAGTTTAGAAAAAACATCCAACCTTGATTTAAATATTGTCAGTGATGGAGAATCCATGACCATTGGTAAACTATTCCAATGGTTAATTACTCCCACTGTTAAAAATGCACACCTTATCTCCAGTCTGAATTTGTCTAGCTTCCACCTATATAGTCACACACAACAGGAAATGCAAGAAAAACAAATGCTGTTGGAAATGCCTCCTTGATTCCTTTACATTTTCCCGATAAGTTACCGGTAATTCCGGTGTTAGATTCAGATCATCTATCCTTAGGGCCTTTGTGTGTGCTTCAGGTGTCTGGAACTGCTATAAAATCTTCTTGGTGATCTCAAATCCATCTACTCATGGTATCATGTGTTATTCTTTGCCTTACTAAGATACAAAGAGCTTGTATTTAACAACATTATATTACATAACAAGTGCCTGCTACAAGCTATAGACTGCCAAAGTCTATTCTAATCTTCCCATTACAGTTCACCCCACCTTCTCAAATGGAGGGTGACAATCAATCTTTGTAGCCACATCTCACAGCCTTACCTTACAATTCCGGCTGTTTCAGACCAGCAGATTTTGGGGAGTTTTAATCCAATTTAACCTGGGGCAGACTCATTGCCAGAAGGATGCTGTTAAACACAGCATTATCCCACCAGCTATTTGAAGGAACAAAGATGGTCTCAAGAGGTGACAAAGGTCATAGAACAGATGGTTGAAATTCGTAATTTCCATTCCACAGCTAAGTCTGACATTTGGGCAAAAATATATTACAAATAAGCATCAATGTCCCACAAAAGAGAATGTCCAAAATGATTTCATTTTGGGGTCACATAAAATGGTTTGATTTTTGACTTTAACTAGTTTTAATTTAATGTTACTTTATTTTATTTTTATAATATAATAAAAATACAATAAATCTCTAAAGAAATAATTTTGAAATGAAAAAGCTAAACATTCCATTCTCATCAGGTTGAAATGGAAAATTTTGGTCATGCCAAAGGCTTAATTTAGATTTTTTTAAACAAAATTTCATTGAAATGGGCACATTTATGCAGGATGTTTTAATCCTGAAAAATCGGCATTTTCTTACAGAAAAACTTTCTGGCTACCTTCACCTGGTTATCCTCAGTCACACCCTTATTATGGGGACCAAATCTATAGTCTGCCTCATGCAAAATGACCCACGAAGATTCTCAGCTATCAAGACCTCTGGGCCCTCTAATAAAGATTCAGGAAAGGAAGAGGAGCTGAGAATAGACGAGGAGACACCACCTTCCTCTTCTTACATAGATGAGGCAACTATGTCCACTCCACTCAAATGATTTCAAGGTCTTTTGGGACTTCATGAAGCACAGATTCATTTGGAGGAAGTTCAGGAACAACAGCACTCTTTGGTGGACATTCTGCTTACCTCCACTCAGGGCAAAGTAGTCTTGCCTATCAATTGGGCTTTACCGTCACCAGCCCATACAGTTTGGCAGATTCCGGCTACCATCCCACGCACTTTCAAGAGGACTGATAAAACGTATCATGTCCCAGCCGAGGGTACAAAGTACCTGTACTCCCACCACATTCTTAACTCGCTAGTCATCAGTGCACCAAGGAGAGAAATAGGCATCATCACTTCAAATTAACACCATTTGACAAATAGCTCAAATGTCTGGACTTTGTAGGATATGCAACTGAAGGTCTTTTATCCCAAGACTCACTCTTCAGGGGAACAGGCCAGTCTCCATATTCTGGATGTAAGAAGAGGTCTGGTCTTCCACCTGCACAGAACTAAACCCCTCAAGTTTTCCCCAAATTCTTCATCTCCTTTGCCGAGAGGATTATAGGTCACTGTATTACTATTTCTGGGTTTGGGGTTATATTCTGACATGTTACAAGTCCTCTGGAGTACCACGCCCCCAAAGTGAATGCTCACTGCATCTAGGACTCAATCTATAGCCATCCTTAGAAAGGTACCCATCAAGGACATTTTTAACACAGCCACCTGGTCCTCCGTTCACACTTTCTCAGAGCATTGTGCCTTAATACATACCTCCAGAATAGATGTGGCCTGTGGTGAAGCTGTTCTGTGCTAAATCTGTTTCCTCAGCACCCTTTTCCTCCATTAAAGTACTGCTTGGGAATCTCCTCAGATATAGCCTCCATAGGGACAATAACTCGAAGGAGGAGGTGAAGTTACTTACCTTGAAAAGTAACTGGGGTTCTGCAAGATGCTTTACCCCATAGGTGCTTCACTACCCATCCTCTGTTCCCTTCTGCTTTGGAATCCTATGTTGGTCTGAAGTTGAGAAGGAACTGTAGTGACATGTGGCATGAGCGGGCATATGGTTCAGGTATGGACCAACGGATGCTACTAACAAAAATATCTCCAGTCAATGGTGCACGGACACATGCAAATCCACCAAGGCCAGCTCCAGCATTTCCACACATGGAGCACTCATAACTATAAACCTTCTTAAAGAACTCTACTTACTGTACAAGGCAAGTGACCTCACCTAATTTCTAGGAATTTTGCTACTAAGATGACCATTCCCAGGCAGGGTCATTGTTAAGATGTATCTGTGCTAAGCAAACGAATAGCACATCACACTGTCATAGCGCATATGATGGAATTTTAAATATAAGGTTTACTCTACTGGATGGTATGGGTAGATTACACTTGATATATCAACTGTAAGATACCCTAAGGTACAAGTGATCTTTCTTGAGATATTCTGGATAACCTAAACATTAAAAGGATAATGGCAATTGACATGCAAATTATGCAGCCTAAACAGGGAAAAATACTATCCCCTCATTTTCCCTTGGAAAATGCAATTTAGTCTACTGTAACCAGGGCTTTCCAAGAGATAAAAGTTTCAAAATGATTAATATCTCTGGCAGAAAATGATACAGGTAATTTGTATAGAGCACAGAGAATGCTAAGAATAATGTAATTCTGTTCAGAAGGATTTTTTTTCATAAAGGAGAAGGGTAGATTATGACATCTGGTTAAGCCTTTACATATTTTAGTGTGAAGCAGTATATTCAAATTCCACACTTTGCTTTAAAATGAATAAACTTGTACCCCCAGGTTTGTAAATCCTAAAGGTAATGATTTAAGTGAAAAAAATGACATTTTGGTATAGGGTGAAATTTTAACACCCTGTCAATGAAAGAAGATTCTGAGTTCTTAAAATGTCCTTGTTCCCTAAAAAAAACCTGCCAAAGTTGCTGGAAGCCCAAAGAAAGGTTTCCGAGACTTGAGGGCAAACACAACTAACTCTAAACCTTTCATACTCAGGTAATGGATAGAGGCCATTTCATACAATGATATTTTATTGAATATGTGACTAAACCAAAACAAATGTGACCAAAAAGGCACATAGATGCATTCAGGCACAGTTAATGAAGAGTGTCTCTTCTGCATCCAGAAAGTTGACCTGGGCCTTTGGATTTTTTTCTTTTTTATGAGCAAAAGAATTATTGAATCAGACATTGAGGGCTGATTGTCTCTGAAGGATACATTCTTATCTGAGTTAATTAGCTGTAGTACATATTTGTCCTAGAGAAGGCAGATACCCTTTACAAAGAACTTAACAACATTAACAAATAAGGTAATGGGGCTACAGACTTTCTTTCAAATCATTGTTTTTCCTTAATATTTAATGAAAAAAATAAATTAAAGAGGATGCATACAGCATAGTTATTCCCAAACACAAAAGTAAAACTGCACAATCCAAATGCTCTGTGCAGAGCAGTGTTCCCACTTACATGTCTTTGTTTCAATATATTGGCTGGATGAGAAGCTTTCTCTAAAGACAGACAGTAATGGATTGAGAAACAACATTCTCAGAGTGATGTCAATATTTTATGGAACTCAGGAAGAACATCTCTATGTTGAGCTTAGTTTAAATTGTGCCATAGCTATCTCCATGGCAGACTCCAGTATTCCTAGCCTGCTCAATGTCAATTTTTTACTCTTAATTTTGTAGCCATTAGATTATATATAGAGACACACACACACACAACTCATTCTATATGATCATCACTTACCTTCTGAGTTTCTTTTTAGTTTAAAAAATGTGCACTATATATTTTACTTTAATTTCTGTGGGCTGGATATTACCTAGCCTTGGTTTGCCTGCGCATGGATGTAAGAGTAAGCTGAGCCTGTGGTAGGCCTACATGATCACTCATTCTGGATCTGCCGTTCAGTATGGTCACAGCATGGTCACTGCTACCTCCCCAGGAACAAGCATGCAGCATGGGCTCTGTGCCAGCCCCAGGCTGACGAGTTGAAATGACCGGTATGATGTGTGAAAAGTAAGTTGAGTCTAGACAATTAATGAAGTAATTTACTCATCCTTTTTCCCCTGAGGAACAAGGGTGGAACTGTGACTCTCTGAGTGACAATTACTTCCTAGGGCTCCTGCTGTGGGAGTGGGAGTAGGAAGGGGGGCATAGATACATTCTGCCCAGGGCTGAGACTGAAGTTACAAATATATATATATATACACACACTATTTTTGCCAACACAATCAACTGCTATGGAAATTAAGTCACTGGAGAGGATTATGATTTCAACTGAGCTATAAACAGCACATGTAGGTATTTATTAGCTTGTTTCAGTGCAAATATCCTTATTAATAAAATAAAAGAGGAAGAACAGAACAACAAAAATCTTACATGCACACACTAAAGAAAAATCAGATTCAGACTTTACTATCCCAATTTAAATCATCTTTTTTTTCTTTCTAAATTCATGGCTATGTGGTCTGACTTTCCACTGCTCCATCACATTAACTCTGACTCCTAGCTGGTTTTCCTGAGAGGAAAGTCAAGACGTTATTGACCCCCTAGCACAGCAGTTCTTCTAGCTGGACAGGCCATACAATGACACCAGCTAGCAGTTAGTGGCTGTAGTCTCTTCATTGATCCCTACTGCAACAATTCTCTATAAACATAGCAGAACTCATGGACTTTCCTGATATTCACACGGCAGTGTGCACTTCTGAAGTCCTATAGCTATTTAAATCTTTTGTGGATGGTCAATGGAATGGCCAGGACTTGTTTTGGTGGGTGCAGATGGAGATAGAATTGTTACACCAAGGAAAGGAGTGGAAGTACATCAGCTTCATAAGAGGTAACTCTCAGATGTTTTGGAGGTTGAGGAGAAACTTCTAACATTTTGCATAGTTATCCAAATAACTGCAATATTCTGAGTTTAGGTTTTATATAATAGTTAGAATGATTTCTAGATAAACTGTTTAATGTAGTTTTCAAAAACACATAATCTGGGGTTTTTTGGTGGTGGTGGGGCAGTTTATAAACTAGTTGTAGCCAGTTCTGTCGCTACGCTTGCTGTGCACTCGTTTTGTATAATCATGGCATATAGAAAGCCTTTAGACCAGCCCTTCAGCTTGTGTACGTCAGCATTCTTCACTGACTTCAGAGTCATAGTCTGTAATTCCTTCGCTTCACTCTGACACCAACGAAGCCATACCAATTTACACCTGCTGAGGATCTATCCCGCCGCTGATTGAAAGTAATCTACAGGATTAGGTCTAAATGCCAACTCCGGCTTCCAATTATGAAACTGGGCCTTTTGAGCTTAAATTCCCAAGTTTGAAAACTGACAGTATTTTGCCCTCAAGCCAGTTCTCTTGTGCCGTAGCAAGAAGCATTACTGTGAAGCCACTAGGGTGGCCTCGAATTTATTTTGAAAAGAAAAGAGGAAAATTTCATATTATTTCATCACCCTTTAATTTTGCACACATCTCCTCTTTTGACTGAATCTAGTGGCAGATGTGTAAATTAATATTGGATCAAAAACTCTGAAAAACTGTTTAATTTTCAAAATTTCCCTGCTCTTTCTCTAAACGTGTTCCCCATTAACTACTCCAGATTAAGTGGCTGATACTGACTATTGCACTAATTAACCTGGATGTAAAATACTTGACATGGTTTTTGGAGGCCGTGAAATTTCTGAAGGCTCATCCTCATACTGACATGTTTTAGTATTCAGGGGTAGAAGAAGAAAAGAAGAACAACAAACTCTTAGGCAAATTCTGGAACTGGCATTAGCTAATTGGCTGAGCTGCAGACTGAGGTGTTTCAGGAGAGCTGGAGGGGAATAGAATCCTCACCTCACTGGCTACAGTAGAGGTAGAGTTGTTTTCTGGCCTCTGCTGTAAGTTTGTGGCTGCAGTAGTTACATTCTGAGGTCTAAATACTGTAATCTGACAGTGGCTAAGCCTGTGGGGAGTTGCACTATTGCTCCTGATTGGTTAAGAACTACATGCACTCTTTGATATTTTAACTCATTTCCCTCCCCATCCCATCCAACTGTCAGTCTCATCCACTTTTTATGTCTTTTCAACTGTAAGTCTTTGTGGAAGGGACTGTTATTTACTGTATTTCTGTACAGTGCTGAGCACAAAGAGGCCCTGGCCTGGCTCGCCTGTAGGTTCTAACACAATATAAATGTTAAATAAGGTTAATATATTTACTTGTATAGGGTTCAATAGCAGGTGGATCAATGCAATCATAGATCTATCCCAGCAAAACTGTGTGGCTTGCTGGGAGTCCAAACCCCCTTCCCCTCATCCCATCAAGGTTCCCAAATCCTGCACTCTATGTCTGCAGTGGAGTCATACTTGTTTTACTGGGTCAGGATCCTGTGTGGTCGTGATGGACAGAGCGCAATTAAAGACCAGGGCTGCATATGGTTGTCAGAGTGGATCATGTTTATCAAGATGTCTCCATGGCGTGTGTCAGCTGCTGGTTGTGTATATGGTAAGTGGATTGGTAAACACTCATATGTTGCCCATTGGGAATCTTGGTGGTTAATCCTAGGCTGCATGTGCATCTAATAAAGAGCAAGAGATCATCAACAATATTGCACCAGCAACATTACACAACCAACATTGCACACAGGATTAGACGAGGGCTACAGACCAGTGACCTCTCACGGAGAGCCTTCATTCTTTCAAGACTAATAGAATTTCTCCCTTCTCGAGGCAGACACACAAGGTAGGATAGGAAGGGCTTACAAAGATGGCATGTGGTTTGGCAAATCCTTTTATTACACAACAAGAAAACTTCTGGTTATCTGCATCAAAAGGTGGAGTTACAGTTTATGTAAGGTGTAAAACAATGTCCATAAATAAATAACTGACCTGACCCTTGCTTTATGTCCACTGGTTTTACATTGATATAACTCCATTCAGTGGAATTACTCCTAATTTACCCCAGTGTAAGTATAAGGAGAATCATGTCTGACATATTTTACTATGCCCCATTACTTTTGCCCTTTTCACCATGACCGCCCTGTGACTTCTTAAAAATGTCTGTGATAAAACGAGCCTTAAAATCTTCACAGAGCAGCACTCTTGATGGGCACATCAAGTTTCCTGGAGAAACCTGAGATAACAGCCCTGGTCCTCCCTTACACTAGGCCAGAACAATCTACTGTTTCCTCATATTCCTCTTTAAGGGGGCATTTGTTCTCCCTCACTGCCTTTCTTAGTTCGCTTTTATAAATTTTAGTACTCTAGCATAACGTAAACATGGCAAAAACCAACAGCAACAAAATTCAGAGATGATGCACTAACCTCGCAGGCTATTCTGGTGGCAAAAGGATCTTAAGAAGTGTAGGAAGGAGAAAAATCATTTTATTGTTATGAGCTGGTGAAACTCTTTTTTCGGTTGAATTCGAACCCTGGTGAGAGCGATTGGTGTGAATCCCCTTAACTATCCTGAGCTGTACTGAGAGTTCCTTGCTCACAGCTCAATCACTAGACCAGTCCTTTTATTATAAAGTGCAGGCTGCAAGCTCATTTGGTGTATGCAGCTCCAGCAATGGTCCTTCTGGATGAACTCTATAATCATATTCCCCGTTGCACTCTGGCTTTCTTCTATCAGTGGGAGTGTATTCACCACATTCCATAGGATTTAGAGAATTTAAGGCCAGAAAGGACCACTGGATCACCTAGTCTGAGCTCTTGTATATCACAAGACATTAAAGTTCACCCAGTGGCCTCTATAGAGAACCCAGTAACTTGTATTCGACTAAAGCATTTCAGTTCCGAGGAGATTAAACTGTTGTATGCCACAGGCAAAGAATGGGAGAGAACTGAGGTGCTACCAATACCTTTCCAATGGTCCTGATCTTTTAAGAAGAGTGAAGTCTAAGCCTTGATCAATTTTTCATCTTTTTTAGCAATTCCTTCTAAAGTTATGGCAGCTGTCATGAATCAAAAGATAAATATCCAACTTGGAGAAGTTAAATCTTTGGAACAGGAATATTGAGGGTTTTTATTTTCTTGTATGTATTCTTATAGTGACTGAGAGTAAGAGAGATGCTTTAGTGTGAGAGGGAGTCTTCATTTTATTCATTCAATAACCTGTAAGGACATAGTTGTCATACCTTTGGTACCTAGTAAAGGGATTTGGTTGAAAATGGGAAAACTCTGCATTGTTGTTGCAGATCTGTTCCAATAAAAGTTAATGGTACTATTCATTATTATTATGAGCTCTAGTCTTTTTTATCAAGACACCCATTGCCACAGTATCTGGAAGCACTTCACATATGCATGAAACACTATCGTTTCCCAGAAGTTAATTCATATACTCTGTTTCCCCCAAGGCAACTGAACCAGATAGCCTGAAAGGACCAGAAACAGATGATTTGGGGTTCAGAAAAACACTAACGCCAAATCCACAGCTTGCCTAACTCAGTGTAGTAAATTTATGAAAGCCTGTGACCCGGTCCTAACTGTTACAGGTAAACTAAGGGAAACTGAGAATATGAAGCAGAGGAGCATTTAAGGAACACAGCATCCATGATCTTGGACAAATGATTCTTGTAGTTTCTCATCAGCCCACCAGTGCTCCTGTCTACATGCAGAATGGCTCTATTCCAAAAGAGTACTTTGGAACCTTACTTAGACTTCATCTACCTCTGAGACTGGCCAACCAGGCCTCTTTGACAGGATGGAACGGTCCTAACCTCAGCTTGGTGGAGATGGTAATCAGGTGTATAGGAAATCCTGGGGATACTTTGTGTGATTTCAGAACACAGAGAATAGCCAGTGAAGTGTGGCCCTTAATGAAGGTTTCACTGCCTTTACCACCTAAGATCACTTGAAGTTTTAAAAACAGGAAAAAGACATATGTGGACTGACTAGCTGATCAGTTGCATGCCCACAAAGCTGCCACTGAAATGACTGGGAGTGGCATGCACATATCTGGTGGGATAAATAAGGACCCTAGACTTTCTGCACACATCTGTCTTCCTCAGCTCTTCAGCTATTGCCTTCCCTCTATATGCCTCCCCCCGATAATTAGTTTAATTCACAGTTGCACTATCCACCACATTTTTTCTCTCTCTCAGTTCTATTGCTCCAATACAAGATTGAAGTCACTCAGCCTCCAACAGACCTACTTAACACAACCAACTAGTCTGAATAGTGGATCTATGCTTTTACGTGCTCTATTTATGTCACCACAAATCTTGGGAACTGAGTTGGGTACATTGAGATACATGTCAGCAGCCTGAAACTCATTTGAGAATAGTATTAGTAGATGCTTGTTTATGGCAGAGACTGTTCCCCCACTTCCATTCTTCTCTGCCACAAGAAGATGTGATTCCATTTTTGACTCTACAGTTGTGCTTTATAGAAATATTTTTCAAGATTCATCTAAGCTAAGCTATAGCTGAAGAAATCAATCCAGATAAAATCATGTCAAATTGCACCTTTCAAGGTAACTGCTGTACCTCATTTCCTTTCTGCCTTTGCCTTCTAAAATCCCAAGCCCTTCCTACAAAAAAAAGAGTAAAGTCATAAAAGGAAAGAAAATAGGTTCATTATTAAAATGTCCATTATAAATGCTGTGCACACTGGTTGTGTGCATTTTTTATTTTATTTTTTCCTCAGGCAGTAACGGTAAATTAATGTGTTTGTGACATTTCTGCAATTTCACCTTTGAATGAGACTTATGCCAGATATTGCATTATAAATACTGACTTACATTAAGTCCCATGTGTGCCTCTCCTGTAGAAACGAAATAGACAGTATAGTCGTTATTCAACTTAATTTGCAATATTTATTACCCTTGGTGGATATGAATGTGTTCATTACATTCACAATAAATGACCTCTGGATTTCTGAGATATGTAGTATAGCAGGAAAAACTTGTAAGAAGTAAATAGGATACTGGTCTTTCTATCCATACATTCTCTTTCTCTATTCACTCCACTGTATCTCTATTGAAATACAGCCTATATTGATTTTGAATTAAAAGATCTGATCAATCTATTGTGTTAAAAAAGTATCTTTGCATAAACACTGCATACAACTTTGTGCACAAATGCAAACATATGAACTGCACTGTTGACACTCCCAGGAAGACATCCATCTCAGAGTGTGTATTAAATACAGAGACAGTGAGTGTGGCAGAACTGATGATGAGGATGGTTCTTTCCTCATTGTAAAAGCTGACTGCAACACAGCAGAAGCCAATTAAACTACCACTACCACCACCAACCATGGAGACATGCCATGAAGAATCAATACATCCAACTGGCTACTATTCAGAACAAGGAGTCCTGGGCTGACATAGCTGGGAGGCTCAGTCAACCAGATTCTATAGAATCATGGAACAGGGGCAGTGTCAAGGTCGAATGCCCACTTTGGCACCACAAGGGTTTTAAAAATTAATACTTGCCACTCCAGGCTTGTATTTAACTCCCAAGCTTACAGCTCCTCTCTGACTTTGGCTTGGTAAATGCTGCCACCACCCAAACACAAAAAACAAACAAAAAAAACCCTGTTGGACCCAGGAAGGAGCACTTGGGAATTCCTCTCTGTGGGGTACCCTCAAGCCCTTTCACCCTCCCCCTCCTTTCAGGGAAGAGCCAAGAAAGAAAACAAAGGAAATTAGCTGTGGCCACCAGCTAATCAAACAGTACATGCACAAAACTCTTAGGACACAAAAGGTAAATTTTATTAAAGCAAATAAAAATAAAGCAATTATTATTTAAAAAAAGGTAAATTTCATTAAATCAAAAAGAAAGAAACTACATCTGGAACTTAGGCCATTGCTAGATTTTAAAAAAGCAATTCCAAAAATTAAGCACCCTAAATAGCTTTCTTGGGGGTTCAGCTTAAAGGTTACAAGCAAACGAATGCATCTGGGGTTAGCACAGAGGAGATCCACAAGTCAAAATAAAAAATAAACCTAATCACATTTATCTAAACATTCCCTATCCAAATAATTCCTTCTAGATATGGAAGATCATTTTTCATGCCTGGTTCAAACCTTACACAGCATTCCTGCCTATAGCATTGCTGCTTTGCCTGCAGCCCAGAGAACAACAGACAAAGGGAACGTTTCTTTCCCATTTTAAAAAGTTCTAGCCTTCCCATTGGCTCTTTTGGTCAGCTGCCCACTCCTTTTCTTTTACCTGTGGACTTGTTAACCCTTTACAGGTAAAGCAAGCAAAGAACAGCTACCAAGAGGGATTTTGCAGCTAACTGGCTGGCTGGGTGTCCATTAAAGGGAGCTTCCCCCCACCCCTTTATTTATCACAGGCAGTGTGAATACAGAAGGAATGAGTGGAAGGACAACAGTTGCACGTAAGGCACAGGGCATGGCTATACTTGCAGATGTAGAGTGCTGTGAGTTAAATCAGCCTTCGTAGAGTGCAGTAGGGAAAGCACTGCAGTCTGTCCACACCAACAGCTTCAATCGCTCTGGTATGGCCGCATTTGCGGCACTTGCAGTGACATTGGGAGCGGTGCATTACGGGCAGCTATCCCAGCATGCAAGTGACTGCAACTGGGGATTGGGGGTGGGGTGGAGTGTGACAGGGAGTGTGTTGTGTGTATGTGGGGGGAGAGAGAGTGAGTTTTTGGGGTTCTGAGAGTATTTCAGCATGCTGTCTTCTAAGTGCAGACGTCCCTTCCTCTCGCCTCTCTGTCATTCACTCAAAGCAAACAGTAAATGTTTGTTTTTACTGGGTGCTGATAAGCAGCCGGCTTCTCCGAAACAGAGCATTGAAAGGACTTTTCCACATTCATGCAGCCACTATTACAACAATGACAAGAGTGGCCACTTGACTTAAGGGGATTATGGGACATTTCTGGAGACTGATCACAGCATAGTAACGCAACACTTCATTCACACTGGCGCCACGGAGCTCCAGTGGGGGCGCAGTAAATATTATTCCACTCGCTGAGGTGGAGTACCAGTAGCTCTGTAGCTGTGGAGTCAGAGTTCTCTACGTGCCTTGCCAGTGTGGATGGGGAATGAGCTAGAGCGCCTGGGGCTGCTTTATTGCGCTGTAACTCGCAAGTGTAGCCAAGGCCGCAGAAGCAAAGCACGCTAGGCTGGGCAGAGACTATTACAGAAAATGCAGTTCTTGCAGTGACAGAAGACTAGAAAATGTTCCCTACAGGCCTGGGGCAAATGGGTCAGATGATAAATGTTATCTGGCACTCTTCTGACAATTCTGAATACTCCGCTGGTTTCCAGTACACAACACATAATTTCAAGAGGCCTGTGGCGTCTTTAGTTTGCACTTCCTGTGGGTTCTGTTCTACAGGCGTGATCATCAATGCTCACTGAAGTCAGTGGACAGATGCACGATAACTTCAGTGGGCATTGAACAAGCTCTGTGTGTGCTACAGGGTAAGCATGGCATGTTGGCCTCTTTCTTTGTAGGCATATCCACATTCTGGTATGAACTAGTACAAATCAGCAGCACACACTGGTACTGCTGCTTGTACATGGAGAAATATGAAGAGGCCATTAATTTGTGTTGATTAATTGTTTCCATCTTTTATATGATTTACATCTTTCCCCAGTGCTGCATGATGTGCACCAGATGATGCTTCTTTTGCATCATTGTGGAACTGCTGTCCTCTGTTCTCCATCTTTGCTTTCTCTTGTTTTTCCTTTTTTCCTATGCCCTATTCAGAAATGTGCTATGAGGAAAAAGGAGCAAAGAAAGCAAAAGGATGTTGGCAGAGGGCAGTGTCTTCAATAATTTTTCACTTTTATTGAAATAATTCTGGTGCTAATTACTACTGGTGATTTACAATCAAACTGTGGCATTTAATATTATTAATGATGTTAGTATAGCCTAACAAAGTCTGGGGCTCCATTGTGCTAGGCACTGTACATACATATGGCAAGAGACAGTCCTAGCCCCAAAGAACTTACACGCTAAACAGACAAGGAAATCAAAGGGTGGGAGAAAGGTGGTATTAATATCCCCATTTTACAGATGGGGAACTGAGGCACAGAGAGATCAAATGACTTGTCCAGGGTCATACAGGAAGTCTGTAGCGGAGCTGGAAAGTGAATCCAGGTCTCCTGAGATCTAGTCTAGTGCCTTAGCCATGAAACCATCCTACCTTTCACTTTAGCCCCTAGCCCATGTGAAAGGTGCTGTAGCGCTCCATGAGGGAGGGCTTATATTTTATAGGCACAAGCCCTGCCTGGGTGACATAGGGGAATGTGCAGCATTCACCCTGCTGATGGGGTGGTGAAGTTTGAATATTGCTTCCCAATACAAAGGTGTGTGCTGTGTCCCCAGGACACATTAACTGCAACCTGTGCAGTCCCTTGAACCACACCAAGACAGACCCTTGCACAAGCTTCTCTCAGGGGAGAATGAAATCTTATTCTACACCACCTGACTTAATTGTTTAAAACAAAAGAGAATGTTCAAAGAAACATACCTGTGTTTGAAAGCTATTGGCCATAGGAGATCAGGAGACAATGGGCCAAATCCCAGCATCCTTACACATGGAAGCTTTCTCTTTGCAGCTGGTGGGACTATGGGCCAGATCTAGGGTCCATTTAAGTCAATGGCAGTTTTTACATTGACGTCAGAGGGCTTTGGATCAGGGCCTAAACCAGCAGGATTTGTCTCATCATCTGCTGTGTCCCCTATTAACAACTCCTCCATAGAAATGTTTGCATCTTATAACGAGTGGGAGAATGCCTAATTGCTAAGCTTTATTGTGACATAGATCTGGAAACGACCTCCTCTTAAGTCAGCTAATTCATCTCCTGTGTTGTTAGTGCAGGAGTTGCTTTAATTTCCTCAATGCTTCTCTACATTGCTTTTGTTCACCTCTAGAGCTGGTGCCTTAATTACCTTTCTTGACAAATTTTATTACACTCCTAACTGACCTAGCTACACCCTTGGACATTTTTTCCATCACGTCTACCATAGTTAAAAAATTTTACTTTCCCTTAGTTTGAGGCCATTACTCTTTGCTATACTACAGTGTACCTCAAACAACCTTCTGTAACTTCTTCCCCTTTTAAAATATCTTCCCATAATGCATCTTTTCTTTAATCTGTATGTATAAGAAAGATCTACCAAGAGAGATTATTTTCTTTCTCATTCTTTTAAAAGCAGCAGAGAATCCTGTGGCACCTTATAGACTAACAGACATTTTGGAGCATGAGCTTTCGTGGGTGAATACCCACTTCGTCAGATGCATGGAGTGGAAAACATGGAAACATTCTTTTAGAAACTTTTTTTTGCCCTTTCCTAAATTCTGTACCATTTCACTCTGTTTTTATAGCACGTTCAAAAATTTATTCAGAATTCCAAGACGTATATGCTCCAGAAAAAGTATGTATGAATGTGATCCAAATCAAGAATTCGCTTTAGCATTCTTGACCCCATTCATTTTCCTTTTGCAAACATTCATGCAAACAATTTTTTTGTATCTGGGAAGGAAATATGTATTTATTCCAGAAGCGTTCATGCAGCTATCTTGAAAACCTTGTGGGTTCAGGAAGCAGAGAGAATATCATGTGATGATTTGGGTAACCAAACAGTTGCTGCTGGTGAAATAAGAATAGCAAATATACAAGGCAACAATCATTAAAAATAGTTTATGAGCAATCAATAAGCTGCTTTTGATTCACATATGGTGAAACTCACCCCTGGGAGACAGGCTAGCACAGAATAATGACTTTTTTATTATGATTATTTGTATTGCTGAAGTGACTAGAGGATCCAACTGAGATTGAGGTTCTGTTGTACTAGGGGTTGTACATGCATATAGTAAGAGACAGTCCCTTTCCCAAGTGCTTAGAGTCCAAAAAGGGTGTGACAACCAAAGCGGGGGGGAAGTATCACATTTTACAGATGATAAACTGAGGCAGAGAGAGATTAACAGCCTGATGGAGCACCCATTGACTTCAGTGGGTATTGGTGGGGGTCTGTGTGACTTACCTAAGTTAGAATCATGGAATCGTAGAATATCAGGGTTGGAAGGGACCTCAGGAGGTCATCTAGTCCAACCCCCTGCTCAAAGCAGGACCAACCCCAACTAAATCATCCCGGCCTGTCCAGCCTGACCTTAAAAACCTCTAAGGAAGGAGATTTCACCACCTCCCTAGACAACCCATTCCAGTGCTTCACCACCCTCCTAATATCCAACCTAAACCTCCCCCACTGCAGCTTGAGACCATTACTCCTTCTGTCATCTGGTACCACTGAGAACAGTCTAGATCCATCCTCTTTGGAACCCCCGTTCAGGTAGTTGAAAGCAGCTATCAAATCCGCACCCCCCCATTCTTCTCTTCTGCAGACTAAACAATCCCTGTTCCCTCAGCCTCTCCTCATAAGTCAACATAAATTCACAAAAGAAGTCTGTGGAAGAACCCTGAATTGAACTGAGATGTCCTGAATCCCAACCCAGTGCCTTAGCCACAAGTTGAACCTTCCTCTTTTTGTTTTGATTTATAACAAACAGTGCACAGTCATTGTTTTTCACAATATATAGGTATTTCAAGATGGAAATGCTCCTTATCCTGTGCTGAAAAAAATGTTATTTCATACTGGTATTTGTTTTCAGGTAATTTACAAGTTACAGTATGAGGGCTGTTTGTCTTTTTTTAAGGAGATAAAACTGCATTTATTTTAAATTAAAACAGATCCAAGAGAAGGAATTGTTTGTGGGTGGTTGTCATTATTTAGATGTCTGACAAAATACAATCATACATTTTGCTTAATTACATGTGTTCTTATCACCAATAAAGACAAACTATCTAGACTGTCAAATGCTAATACAACCTGATTTTTTTTGCTCTGTGAAACCTGTCAAAGCACTTGTCAAGTGATAACTTTCCTCCCCCTCCATATTAAACTCTATTTGTAATTAGTAATTTCCCATTACTGTTCTCTACTCCGTTTAATAACTCATAGTGTAACAATGTTCTTGGTTGAGAGTACATCTCCCAGCTAGCTTGGATCAGTCTTCAAAACCACACATTTGACAGTTACTTTACATAAATTAAGTGCCTACTTGCAGGATCAAATGAAAGCTCTTCCTTTGGTATGGCCCTTACTGTAATGTCTCTGAAAGGAAGTCAGGAAGTGGGCTCAGCAAGGAATTTTGTGAAGACACATTTCACTTTGAAAGATGAGCAACTAGAGGTAGAAAAATCATTGATGTTAGAGATGGTAAAGACCTATGATATCATCCAGTCCAGTTTCCTCCTAATGCAGTAGTGCTCCCGACAGTGCATTTTGCCCACTCAAGTTGTAGAAGTCCCAGCCTGTAAGGCTTCCACCACTTCCTTTATTAGATCTCAGTCCACATTGCTGAAGGGAATATTAGCTTGTTATTACATATTCTTTATAGAATGACATTCATACTAAGCACTCAGTCTAGACTTTCCTTTTCTTAATATCCACCCATTATTTTATAACCCCACATATCACATTTATTTTGCTGCAAGCAAACTCAGCTCCTTATGTGGTCATGGGGGGCATGTATCAGCATTCACATTGTAGTCCCCATCAGTACCTGGCCTGGGGCGAGGAAGCTAATGATCCAACCACTGGACCAAATTCAGTGATATATCCTGATCATGTCCCACCTGAAGCACATTGCCCATACACTAAGAAGATGTGGTCATAACAGAGCAGCTATTATCTTTGTGTGACATGGATCAGTGCCTCTGGGTATGTAGCCCAAACCTGCATTGACCCTTTTTTCACTGCCATCCTGAATTGCATACTCATGTTAAGAGTTGTTCTATAAAATGTATGGAAATAAACAGGTGGATGACAAAGGAAGGGAAAAGTGAGGTTATGGTCAATATTGATATAAGCGGGGTCTGAATGAATGTTTCCCTCCCAGCTAGCTGTCAGGGGAAGAGAGACTACGGGTGTGTTTATGTAAATACAGTTTGCTCCTGCTCTGTTTACTTATTCATCACATAAAAGTGATCAGCTTTGGCTGGTGTTGGGTACAAATTACATTAGTGCTGAATGCAGGGGTAAAATATGGTTATCAATGTTGTAATTATTGTAGGAATACAGGGAAGCAGGATTGTGTTTAACCTAAGCCACGTGAGGGGGGTCACCCTCAGTGGAAAGAACCTCATTAAGCAGGGGCTCAAATGTCCAAGCCTATGAAAATGAGAAAAGTGGGGGGTAGACATACTATCCAGGATGGTGCAATTCTCAAGGGTACTCCCTAGAGTGGTTTAACTTCTTTCTCCCCACTGTTCAAAGAATAAAGCTAAGTAGCTTTATTAGAAACCTCTTTGTTATTTTAATTATTCAATCAGAGCTGAAACTAGTTATTTTTTATAAGTTAATGACATTTTTATTAAATTGTTTCTATATAATAATTAATAAAAAGACACAACTAGGATTTACACCCCCCCCAAAGAGTATTCACTTATTAAAATCCTTTCAATGAGTATAAACAGATGAGCTTCAGGAGTTTGATCTTCACCAACTCTAAAAATTAGAGTTTTGATTTCTTCCCAAAGAAACTCATAATAGCATTCATGCATTCATCAGATAACCACCTTTCCTTGAGGAGTTCACACTCTTGACAGTTAACTGCATGAAGTTTCTCTTTTTCCACACTGCATATTAATTGATTTAGGACTGTGTTTCTGCCCTGCGTGCCCAGAGCTGGAAATCACTGAGAGCTGAAATCACTTGTAGCAGGACTGTTTCCTGCACAGAGCTAAAATTGATAAGAGACTAGGTGGTCGGCAGGAGCTTAGACAGTGGAGCAATCATGATAGTGTTTATTCTCTTCTCCCCTCATGGCAGGAGGAGAATTCACACAGATGTACTGGTGATCTCTGGGTCTGCACTGACCATGCACACCAACAGTGAGTGAGGTGTTAAGGGGCGGGGGGGGGAGGAGGGGCACACTACAAAAACATAGGCTCCAGAACCTGAAGCAAAAGATACTTCCCAGCATTCTCTGGGGAGGGCATCTTGCTCATGTTTTTATGTTTATGAATACTGCTTGTGCTATTTTCTCAGATTAATGCTAGGTTACTTTTATTAAAGAAACTCTACCACAAACTCTGTGCTTGCGAAAGGGGAAGAATTGCCTCTTCAAGGCACCCGGAGGGTAGAGTGAAATGTTCTCAGGTTACTGGGTGGGGGTTCAAGCTGGTTTTGGTTATATCATTGGAAAGAAACCCTGTATATATTGAACCCAGCCCTTCTTGCTGCCCACTCCAACTGGCAGAAGGGTTATGTTACCATAATATTTCACAAAAACAACAAGTAGTCCGGTGGCACCTTAAAGACTAACAGATTCATTAGGGAATAAGCTTTCGTGGGTAAAAAAACTCACTTCTTCAACTGAAGTGGGTTTTTTTACCCACAAAAGCTCATGCCCAAATAAATCTGTTAGTCTTTAAGGAGCCACCGGACTACTTGTTGTTTTTTTGAAATATTATGGTAACATAACCCTTCTGCCAGTTGGAGTGGGCAGCAAGAAGGGCTACCCCCTGATAATATTTCACAGTTCCTTCTCAGCCTTCCCTTCAAAGATTTTAAAGAACTTTTCAAACGTTCTCTACGTTTTAGGGATAGATAGCGACACAAACTCAATATTTATTTTATTTGCCTAAGATGTAGGAAATCCGTGTCACACCCTGGAAAGAAAATTAGAATCAGAACACAAAGTCAGAAGATCTGCACAACAGACAATCCTCTGAGAATCTGAAGATTAATGATGATGAAGAAATTCAGTTTAGCTGAGCATTCAGTAGTTTAGATGTATCTTTTCAACTGGAAATTAAGGAGATCAACCTTGCAAGAAATCTTGCAATAAACTTCCCTGTTTTTTTCAAAGCTAGAAATAAAGCAAGATGAATCATTGTTCCCAGGAGAGTATATCAATAATTCTGTCTTATTAAAGCTGAAACAAGAGAATACAAACAGCTGCAGATAATGATTAGTAAATGCTCAGGATTGGCTTATTTTTGGATACAGGTCTATGCTTACTGTTAAAAATGGGCATCTGAACCTGTATGAAGATAATAAAATCTGATAAACTATGTGAGACATGGGAATCTAAGGCAAAATAGCAAAGTGCAAGCCTAATTGGCCATTTCCAGATACAGCCAAAGCTAGGCCCCGGAGGATGGTGTGGCAGGCACACAATAGGAAACTTTTGCATAATAAAATAAACTATGTGCAGCACAGAATAGAACTCCTAGACAATTAAACGTATATCTTAGTTTCGGTAGCCTGCTCAGGCTTTGAGCCCAGCCAGCCATTTCAGGAAGAAATTAACAGGCCTGAGACAGCCTATTTGTTTATTTTTTCTTAAATACACATATGCACAAATATATTAAAACCTGTATATTGGAGTGCAACAGAGCTGACTGTCGTAAAACGTGGGAGCAAGTGCACCTTCTTAACAGATCTCCCACAATATCTATTCTCAAAGAATCTTCCACGTCACATCCACCACCATACGCTGCACTGAAAGTTCAGAAGCAGAGAGCTTCTTTAGCTTATATCTCAGTTGTCATCGGCCTGGCTGTGGGAGTTCTCCACAGCATAAACATGATTTACAAATGAAAATGATTTTAAGTCCCCTACTGTTCCTGAAAAGGTGCCAAAGGCGAATCTACCCCTTTTTCTTTTCTGGAAGTCTGTTAACTTTTATTGGGACAGTGCACCAGGGGAAAGCAGTGGGACAGATGTAATTAATGACTCCGTGGCTAACTGGCATGACTTCTGGGTGAAAACACACAGCTGGGAGGAAAAGATAGTGTCCTCGGGCTTGCTGACTGTGATATTAAAGTTGCAGAACATGGGATGCTATAGTTAAGGCATATTAGGTAGCAAATCTGCACTGAGTCAGCACTAGAGTCAACTACTAAATAGTAGTTGAATCATTTTGCATATTGTGATATTTTGCAATTAATTGATGATTTTTTAAAAAAATATTTGTCAGATCTGTAAAGAAGGAGCCACCATTTGTGGAAAGATTCCAGGAAGCCTTTTTATGTATGTTCTGCGGACTCCTTTCACTAGTTTATGGCCTCATATTTAAAGTTGCGGTGCACTCACAACTGTCACTGGAATCATTGTGAGCTGTGTATGCTGAATGCCTTCAAAAAACCAGGCCTCTAATTATTTAGTACTCAAGTGCTCCATTTGGCCAATAGTTATGACTAGTCAAAATATTTAAATTAAAAGGAAAGGAATGGAGAGAGTAGAAGAGTCCTCGGGTGAATTTCTGGTCCCATTGAAGTCAATGGGAGTTTTGTCCTTAACTCGCATTT
Organism: Chelonoidis abingdonii; assembly: GCF_003597395.2. Taxonomy (NCBI): domain Eukaryota; kingdom Metazoa; phylum Chordata; order Testudines; family Testudinidae; genus Chelonoidis; species Chelonoidis abingdonii. The sequence goes on from NC_133778.1 coordinate 65,686,718, forward strand.
TCTTTATAAATACGGCTAGGATGTCACTCCTGGGGTATAAAAGTGGTTGACAAGAATATATCAGTTTTAGGTATAGACTTGAGAAAGATGCAATCATCTTTTGAAAATTCAGCATTGGCCACAAGATACAGAGAGGCTTGCTCATGAAAGAAGGTTACTGACACTGGAAAAAATGAAATGGATCTAAATGAGATGATGGCTTGGTGAACTCGGAGAGGTCAGGGGTTCTACTTCAATAGACCTGAAGAGGTGCAGCAGAGCAGAAGTTGGCCCAGAGTTTATTTATAGGATTTTTCTACACTGGACTCAATACCAGCATGACAGGAACAGAGTTTTTACATTAAATGCACAATGTGCAAAAGCATTGTTCTCAGTTTAAATGTTCTATATACTTCATAAGTTCTGATGCTTTTCAGACTATAAGAAAAGCCCAATCTCACAGAAATTCATGTTGCAGAAGGTAATTTTATCCAATTCATAAGTCTTAATATCAAAGATTCTGAGTTCTCAGTTATCCAGATATTCATTACTCAAGGGATAATAAAGTACAGTGGTAAATGTTTGAATTGATCCTATTTTCATGTAGCACTCTAGAGGTGACAAAATACCATACATAAAATCTCATATCAATCTTGTTTTGATGTCAAAACAACGATGATCCAAAACATTATGCATACTCAAGGATGAGAGCCTAAAATCATAAACCATAAAATGTATCATTAAAGGTTATATTTTTCATAAATGTCAGCTTTCTCTTCTTTCACAGTACCACTGCCACAGCAAAGGGAAAGATCCTAGATTAAAAAAACCCATCATTTTTCTCGGACTTGTTTTCCTTTATAAATTATATTAAAACAAGCCATTAATTATTATTTGTATTTGACTTGTGGCCGTGATTTTGAGATTCAATGTATAAAACAGTAAATAAAAATCCCTGCTCTGTTTGATAGGCCACTGGATTTTTAAAATGAATCTCTTTATAGAAGATAAGACCCCCATGGGCAGCTAGACTTTGATATAAGATGTGGAATTTTATAATTATCTTATGTCACTATGAGGATAAAAAATACGTGTTAGTCTAGTTTCTCTCTGAAGTTGGCATGCTGCAGCATAGCCAAGAAAGCAAGAGAAACAAAGCAAAGCCCTTAGATTCTAAATTGTGTGGTCTTAACACGGTGATATTTGGCGATAAAAAGTAATAGTTTACTTCTCCAAAAAAGAAAGAAAGTAAGAAAGAAAGAAAAAGAAAGAGAGTGAACCTGGTATCTTTTGGGAATATGTGGTGGTTTCTGGAGCAAAAGGGAGAACCAGAAGATGGGTTCTGGTGACACTGGCATTCTGTGAAGAAGAACTTCAGCCCTGACGTAGGGGTGAAGCGGAAGGGGCTACGTGGGAAGTGGCCAAGGGAATACCAGCAGCGACAGAATTACAGGAAGCAGCAGATGGCTGCTATGTATAGGGTCTCTGAGTTGGGGCTTGGGGCAGTGGGTGGGACCGAGTCTCCCCACTGAAAGGGTGGCCTAAGTCACGAGAAGGGGATAAGGCAAGTTTAGGGGCCCAAGTGAAGTGCAGGACTTAAAAAGTCTACAGGGAAAAAGCCCCGGGGGCACTTTTCTATACCGGGGCAGGCAGAGTCTTAAAGCTAGCCCAGAAGAGGCTGAGAACAGGGGTAAAGGTCATAACAAGGGAACGGGAACAGGCTCTGTTGGACCTTTGCTACCCTGGAAGGGGTTGGGTCACATATTGGCCGTGTGTGACTTGGCTGGAGGGCTGAGCCACTAAAGACCCACCTGATGAGGTTAACATCTGACAGAGGGAGCCAGGAGCAGAGCGAGTGCAGGTTTGAGCCCACCTGACAGGAGGGCTCATGAGAGGTGAGTGAGCACTGTCACACCTCCAAAAACAATCTTTCAGGTTTGCTGGGAACACTGTACAGTAGTATAATCAAAGCCCAAAGCACAAGAATGCGTCTCTTAACATCAAAGAAGTTTCTTTTTACCAACAGTCATAAGTAATCAGGAAAGAATCTCACAGAAGTACCTCTACATGTTTTCTTCTCTGTTTCATCTCTCTCAAAATCTGGTTTCTAACACATACTGAGGTGCAGGCTAGTAATATTGTAAACAGATTTCTCACCCTCAGTTTTCTTAAGCGGGAGAGGGATAATGATATCAAATAGAAGAGAGTACAGAGGAACCATGTGGATTTGCATCTTCCATTGACCACACAGCTGACTTTATGGAGTTCCAGTAGTACATATTTTAATCTCTGTTTGATCAATTTTAGCTTTAAGGCTTTGACTATCCTAGCTCAAGCTTCAGTTTATATTCTGATTCCAAAATTATAGATTTTTCTGTGTAGCTGTAAAGTGTGACCCCAGCATCTGAAAACTAATTAGACCAAATTTTGGCTTACAATGTCAACCCCTTTTCATAGCTCCTTGACTCAATCTGCCATAGGAAACTTTTCATGATATGGCTGGAGGGAGAGAAGGCATGGCTGAAATTCAGTCAGACCCACTGATCAAGACCATGATGTTACTGCAATTACTGTTCCTCTTAAGGAGTCAGACCTCTGGGTTGTTAGCACATTGCTTTTCACTAACATATCAGAACTTACATACATACCTAACCATCTAAATATAAAATCATAGTTGGTGCTCTACATCCAAATCAGCCATTCAAAGAAGATAGGTTTGACTTGTATATTACTTGTGCAGGAACCTTAGCTATGTCACACTTTTTGTGTATTTATTTTTTAATATATGCAGACAATTTTATGATATCGGATAGAAATCTACCATCCAGCATAAAAACTATAAGATACATGCAAAAACACAGAGTATGTGACATCCTCCAGAGGTGATTTTAAAAAGGCTCTCATATATCCAGCAGAGATCTTCTCTCACTCAGATGGCTAACATACCATTTACTATACTTTACTATAGCAATAAAGTGAAACTTATTTCATCTAAATAATAAATTTAACAGATGGTTTTTCAGTATCGTTTTAGATGGGGAGCTCTCCACATTTTAGACAGTCTACAAGTCGTCCTGGCAAGCAGCTCAAATAAACAAAATATACCCATTCCTATAAAGAACAACAAAAGCAAAGATTGCTTCCAATGGTATTACCATAATCACACTGAAAATTCCATTCCACCCCAAGAAAGAAGGGAGGAGAAAGACAAGAAGGATGTTTTAATTGTTAGGTTAGTAGCATTTTCCAGGTACCACTGAAAACCACTTATTTATAATTTTTTGCTCCCAGCAATTGCCTGATTGAGATGTGCATCTCATCGTCTTGAGGGACTCAGCGGGACTATAGCTATAAAGTCTTATCCCAGCCTGCTTCAGTACCATAAAAACAATAATATAAAATAGCAGATCAGTATTTTATAATTCCAGTTACTTTTACAGTCAAAAAGTTTAATGAAAGGAATTAGGTTTCTTATAATCAAAAAATGGGTTTTCAGCTGCACAAAGGGAGATGTGGAAGGCACACTTATAGCTCCACAATTTTGGAGCTGGTTCTACAGTGGCCCTGGCATAAATTAGAGCAGCCCCGGGCTGCACTACAGTACACTTGCCAGAGTTCCCAAGTGATGGTGCAGCACACATATTTTTGTGGACACTGGTAAACCTAGGGAGGTATTGTACTGTAGTGCCAATTCTACACATTAAAAATCATGAGGCAGGCCTCAAAAAGTATGAGATTGGCTTAAAAAGTCATGATATATTTAAAACAAAAATTTGGGCTGGTTTCATTTGTCTTCTGCTTTCTGAGCCAACAGGGTGCACTTATATACCTTTTGAAACCTTTTCCCACCACCATGAGGACTTGAAACTTACTATTTTTAAATGAAAGCTGAGATTCTCACCAAATTACATGAATCCAGGAGGCAGGGGCTTTAAGAAAAACATCAAATATCATGAGTTTGCAAAAAGAACAGGAGTACTTGTGGCACCTTACAGACTAACAAATTTATTTGAGCATAAGCTTTTATGGGTACAGCCCACTTCTTCGGATGCATGGAATGGAACATATATTGAAGAGATATATATACACATACAGAGAGCATGAAAGGATGGAAGTTGTCTTACCAACTCTAAAAGGCCAATTAAGTACGAGAAAAAACTTTTGACGTGATAATCAAGATAGACCAGTACAGAGAGTTTGATAAGAAGTGTGACAATACTTACATGGGGAGATAGATTCAATGTTTGTAATGGCTCAGCCATTCCCAGTCTCTATTCAAGCCTAAGCTGATTGTATCTAGTTTGCATATCAATTCAAGTTCAGCAATTTCTTTTTGGAGTCTGTTTTTGAAGCTTTTCTGTTGCAAAATTGCCACCCTCAGGTCTGTTATTGAGTGACCAGACAGGTTGAAGTGTTCTCCTACTGGTTTTTGAATGTTATGATTCCTGATGTCAGATTTGTGTCTATTTATTCTTTTGCACAGAGACTGTCCAGTTTGGCCAATGTACATGGCAGAGGGGCATTGCTGGCATATGATGGCATATATCCCATTGGTAGATGTGCAAGTGAATGAGACTCTGATGGCATGGCTGATGTGATTAGATCCTATGATGATGTCACTTGAATAGATATGTGGACAGAGTTGGCATCAGGCTTTGTTGCGAAGATAGGTTCCTGGGTCAACGTTTTTGTTTAGTGGTGTGTGGAACTCTGAAAATGAGTTTGCAAGACTATGTATGTCTGAAGTTCAATGCCTTCAGGAACTACTCATGGGACAACAAAGCACCATGTTGGCCCCAGTCTGGGCCAAAACACAATCTGGTCCTGTAGCGTGCTATGCAATTAAAGCACGAACACTCTTTTTATGGTGCTTTCTGAAATTACCATGCCACCTCCAGTGCTTAGACTTCATGTGATAACTGGGGGGGAGGGGTGGTGGTGGAAGAAATTGTAAACTGTTTCACTTAGGAACGTTATACAAAAGAATGCGTGTTACATCCAGTCCTTGAAAACAACATCCTACTAAATAAAGCATTTTGTGTTTGAAACAAACTAATGAAATATAATAGTTTCCCAGGAAATTGTCTATATCTGATGTTCCCTTCATTAATTAACCACCTCAGATTCGGTGTGATCAGCATCCATGTTGGTTCCTGAAGCTGATAAATTTCACAAAATACATTGTGTCCTCAGAGTTAGTAAAGTTATATGTATGTCCTCCTGTGATGGGGTGTACCAGGCCCTTCGAGGCCCCCTGCTGGAGGCCTTGCAATCCTACCACACTCTGCCCCAGAAAAGGAGCAGTGAGGATGGGTCCTCCAAGGGCTACAGGGAAGTGGACAACCAGAGTGACACAGGCTCAGATAAAAGGAGCTGCAGGGGCTGAGTTGCAGGTGGGGATCAGAGAAGCAAAGAAACCAGATAATTGCATCAAGAGTAGCAGGGTTTGTAGCTGTGATACCTCCTTTGTATTTGTGAATCGGGCATTGAGTCATTATATGTTCCATGGTCTGTTCTGGATGACCAGTCGCACACTGGAGAGTTTTGAATTCTCCATTTGTGCATCAAGTATCCACATCTGCCATGGTTTGTGCGGATGTGGTTTAGGGTTGCCCATATGCTTCACAGAAGATTGACAGCAGAGATCTGCTGCGTTGGCTCTTCTACAAGGTGTTTGTGACTTCTTGTGAATTCCGTTTGGCTTCCCCAAGCTTTATCAGGTTGAAGTCACATTGTCAAAGTTAAGTGCAGGGGTCCAAAAGTGCTTGGGTGACCTCAAGTGCTGGTGAGGGACGTTGTTGAGGTCCTGGTGGATGGGAGATGTTCAGTTCCCTCTATTTGCTGGACTTCCCAGAGTGTTGCAGCATCATGGCAAATGTATGGCAGAGGTGGTCTACACTTCAAGTGAACTGGACTTTTGGGGTAGGGCTAAGTGAAAAACAGTTAACTTAGATAGGTGAAGAAAATTTCTAGTACAAATCATTTTAAACTGTATGGAAAATGTAAAGAATTGAGATTTTTCAGAACTTTTGAGGAGATGAAAATGGTAGAGTGTTCAATTTAAAAGCGCATGAAATTAAGAGACAGGGTTAATTGTTCAGATCACACAGATTTCTTTTTAATTCAAGAATTTGGTCAATTTGGCCTCTTTAAGGACCTAGTTCCTGGTCTGAAGGAAAGAAAATGGCAGGTATGAAAATCAGTTTCAGTTAGACCTAGAAATTTGTGATTTTCCCTCTAAGCAAAAATGGTTTTCACTTGAAAGCAGCATTTATGACAGAAAGTTGGTCAGTCACTCTGGAGAGTGTCACCTTGTATTTTCTTACCACTGTGAGGGCAGTAATTGACCTTTACATTAATGTACATATATTATATTAATTTACTTTTGTTTTGTGAAGCAACATTTAGCTATTTTGTGTTAAACTTTATTTAGTCTTCATTTTTCAAAAAATTACTTAAATACATTGGAAAAAACAGTTTCAATAGTGCAAATAATAATTATAACTGATTGATGAAGGGGAATTTCCAACTTTTGTTCAAGTTAAGTATGTGCTTAAGTGCTTTCCTGAATCAAGGCCTTAAAACATTTTTTCAATGGTTGGGATGCGATTTTCAAAGGCTCAAAACCATCAAATCTCATTGAAAAAGAAGCAGCGGACATTTGGTGTCCCTTTGCATTGATAAATAGCTGCTGAAAAAATAAAAGCACAAAATCATCACTTTAAACTAATTTTACTTACTAAGGAAATGTTTACATTTTTATATTTTCATATGCATAGGATTTTCTACATATCTTCATAATACAGAGAAGAAATTATCTGAGTCTGCTCTTTCTGGTGATTAGAAAAGTGATTGCAAGCCTGGCCTCTTGGGTTCTATTCCCTATGTTGTCACAGATTCACTGAGTGACCTTGTGCAAGTCATGCAACAGTTCCATGGCACATTTTTTCCAGCTGCTTTTTACCTACCTCACAGGGAGGTTGTGAGGCTTCACTGTTATTTGAAGTTCTATTATTAATGTTTATAAAGAACTTTGAAATCCTCAAATGAAAAGCACAATACAAGTGCAAAGCATTAGCATCATCACATCATCATCATCATTCCAAACTCTCTAATATAAACAGATGGTTGTAACAAATCACTTTCTGACTGACACAATTAATTTCCACGCTCTTGTTGAGCTGGAATCTTGAAATTCAGTTATAGTCATCCATTACTGGCTGCTGAGTACAGGAAAAATCCCTAATGCTAAATGTGACCTTTTCATCAGAGGTGACTAAAAGGTCTTTTTAAAATTCAGATTTTAACTGTTTAAGTGCCCTTCCCTATACATTTGTGGAAAATTTTCACCCACGTCCCCCAGAAAATCAATTTCTTCCATTACTATGTGACTGCCTTGGGTATGAAACTTTAGATTTTGAGGAAAGAATTCAGAGCTTGAGAATGCTATTCACTGGATTTTAGCCAAGACATTTTCCATAAATCACATAACCAATCCCTTCTTGTCATTGGTAGGCCTGAGACTGTATGAGCACTTGCGTACAAAAACTGGTTAGAGTCAGTAGCTATGATAACCACATTACAACCCACAGGGACGAGCACTGTAGGAGTTCCAACTATTATACCCAAATAGGCATCAAAGCCCTGGCTGTGCTCAACTAGGAATGACACTCACAGGCAGAGCCAACAAAAGAAACAAGGACGTTTACTTCCAGTCTGCCTGGGATAAAATAATTGAATTAAATAAAGTCACAAATAGAATTGGACAAATACAATTAAAGTATCCAAACAGTCAGTGCTCATAAGATCCTTTGATTCTAGACCAACTTGAATCCTGCTGATTCCACTGCAACAAACACACAGTCCTTCCCAACTAGGACCTTAGGGATGTGAGTTCCACTTTCAGGCCCTTCCCTGCTCAGGGCAAGCCTTGTCCCAGGTGAAACCTCTTCATTCAGGCTCTTCTTTGCTTAGGCTAAATTCCAGGAGATTCCCCTTCAATGCTCAGGACAAGAGATCTGATACCTCACTTTTCTGCCTTTCAAGATGGCTCCCATCTTCACTTCTGTCCCCACAGTAACCTGGATTTTGAAAGGAAAGCACTCAGCCCCCATAAAAAAAAGTTTCTGATCAGTCCTAAAACTGCAGCAGCTTAGTCAACTGCTGTGATACAATAATGCCTCTTTCAAAGTCAATTACAATAACTTTAATCTCAGTTCAGCAAAACACATTTAAACACATGCTTAACAATTAAGCATTTGGGAACTAAGCATGTGCTTAAGTGATTTGCTACATAGGGATGTGATTATTTCCATGCTTAAAATTAAGCATCTGCTTTCCTGAATCAGTCTTTATTGAGTAGGTGATTACAGAAATCACTTTGATGTCAGTCTACTTTGCTCATGGGAGGCCATTATTTTGCTCATGGGAGTTTGTATGTTTCGTAGGTTCATAGAGTTTAAAGCCAGAAGGGACCATGAGATCATTCAGTTTGGCCTCCTGTATAACAGGCCATTAATTTTCCACCCAGATATTCCTATTTTAAGCCCAAACACATAAATCAGACTAAAGTATTTCAGTCACCAGGAGACCAAACTATGTGCAACAGGCAGAGGATAGGAGAGACCCAGGTGCCATCAATGTCCGAGGTCCCCGTAATGGTAGGGAATAGTAGGTGAGATATGCGCAGGTGATCCCAGCAGAGGAGCCATGCCCCATGTTGCAGCGGAAGGCAAAAAGACCAAGGCCCTGGATGTTAGGGTTCAGTTTAAATTATTGATGAACGGAAGGTTGGCTAACTCAGCTCAGTCAGTTACTAAACGATAGATCAGGACAAACGGAGAGGTTCACACATACCAATCTTTTAAAGACAGTCTTGCAGCAATTAATCTGTCCCAAAGTATGAACTTAAATTGATTTAGAATTATACTGTACTTATTTAGAACAAGGAGAAGATTAATGTACCTTACTCACCTTAACTTACCTATTTTCCGAAATACAGAGAATATACCAACCACACACAACAACATTCCAGATGTGAATAAATCAAACAGTACAAATAGCATCAGACAATAGTGACAGGAACTGTTTTGTCCTCATGGTACCTGGCAACAATTCATATATGAATTTCTTAATGGAACATGCATTCTGTTTCCTACACATACAAAGAACAGAGGTTATTGAAAGTTTACCTACTACATTAGTATATTTCTACAATAAAGCTTAACATAAGTGCAAAGCATCCTGAGAGTATGGTTCTTCCAAGTTGTCTGTTGGATATTGGCTAATACAGCTAATCTGACCTAGAGAAAATTATTTTCCAACTCCAAACCTGGTGATCAGTATAATCTTGCATATGTGAGCAAGACAAAGCAATGAGGTATCTAAAAAGAGGATCCTCTGTACCACCTAAGACCACTAGTACAGTTGTTCTGGCTCTGTAAGGCAACAGGGGACTAGAACCTGGGTCCGTGAAACCTGAAAAAGCTGGTACACGCACATCACCCCAAAAGGCCATGCAGAGCTGCATCCAAGGGCCACTGTAGAGATTAGGCATTAATGGAGGCCAGAGCAGCAGCACCCTGTAACCTTCTGATTGGCCCATGCTCACTATTTAACCCTGGAGGGTGCCCCAGGAAGTTGTCTGGGAAACCACACAGACTCCTATCTTGCTGTACTGCCAGACTTCACCTTGCTTTCTGGTCACTGCCCTCCAACCCCAGCCTGACTCTGACTCTGACTCTGGGCTATTAATGCTGGCTCTAGCAACTACTCTGATCTGTGCTCGTTGACTACCGCCTCAAGGCCATCCTTGATTGGCGGTCATGGATGCACTGGTGTCCACTAGGGCAGGACACCTATACCCTGGTCCTTTATAGTCTCTAGATGTAGCCAATCTGCTTCAGAGGAAAGGGGGAGAAAACACTCTGAAAAACCAGAATACATCTACCCGACTGTGCATCAGGGGAAAAATTCATTCTTTTCCCCTGCAAGCGAGTAACAGAAACCCGTCTGCATGAGGTTTGACTATAGTCATTATTTTAATGCAGAAGTGCTAGTGTTGTGAGTGTGCCGACAGCAATACTCATGAAGGAAGGGGAGGACTAAGGAGACGCTCAGATTCCAAGGCCACAGGAACCACTAAAACATTCCAGCTAGACCCCTGGCAAACAGAGATCACAGAATTTCTTCCAGAAACTGGATTACGCATTATCTTTCCGAAGGTATCTAATCTTGTTTTAAAGACTCCAGTCTATAACTTTTAAAGAGGCAGAAGTCTGTTCCTTCAGTATTAATCTAACCTGTCACCTATCTGACAGTGTTTAAGTTTTTAACCCCCCAGCACAGCATAACACAAAAGCACTGACTTAGCTATCATTGAAATCAATGGGACTTAAGCACGTGCTTAAGTGCTTTGCTGAATCAGGGCCTAAATGGATTTTATTCCATTTTTGCCATACTCTGAAAAAATCATAAGCAGCATCCCAGGAGGCTGAAAAGCTGCATATTTATGAGTACAGGATCTCTGATTAAGATAAAAGCGTTGTTTATTGATTACAGGCTACACTCTGCTGTTAAAATAATGAAACTAAATAATGTGAAGCATTAAAGAATTGGAATTTGCCAAGACAGAGCAAAATGCCCCACAGAATCCAATGTTGATAGCCATACTGGCCTGAAGGGCAGGATTAGCTGACAGCTAATAACAAATATTTATAGTAGTTTTAATCTCTTTAAAAAGATGTAGATTTATCATAGTTTATCATTTATAGACTATGTCCACAAATGGAAATCCTTCACAAAAGGAAACCAATTGACCTTTACTTCCTAGTCATTTACCAATAAATCCACTAAATAAATTTCTGACATAAGGTCCTTTAGCATTCTGCAAATTATCAGAATTTGTCCAAAGAGGGTTTGAGACACTGTGAGAGTAAACAGATGAGCAGACAAGAAAAATAGCAACTTGGTCCAATGTGAGAGGCTGGTGAGTTGAAAGCTGAGTGTACTAATTCCATAAAAATTGCTGTTTGATGAAAATCCTCTTCCTATCATCCAGAAAATCTGCAAAAACGGAGAAGTGGGAGGTGAAAGTCTTATTTGACCTCAACAGTTGATTATCTTCTTCCAAACTATTGGATTATATTCTTATCACTAGAAATGTCAGAAGCCATAAAAAACCCTCAAAATGTGATGACTTTTTAAATTTCCTAAGGGTCTGATAAAGGAAATTTAATAGTGAAATCATCCAAATACTTTATTGCCTGTTAAGAAAGTGTTCTGCAATATTTTTCTTTCCTTTCATCTGCTTATATAACCTTTAACATTTAATATAAAGATGCCTAAGTACCAGATTTAAAGAGATAATCTGAATTAACAGAGTGATCCGAGTTCACGTAAGACATTATCTGAATAATACCCCTTTTGCTATAATCATGAACACAACTGATTATCTGAAATCCATCTTAAATATTTTTAAACACTGTCAGTCTCAGTTAATATATATATACATATATTTGTGAAGGAGCTCTGTACAATGGAAATCTTTACTTACCAAGATACAGTATGCTTTAAACTTTTACAGTTACACATATTCTACTCACAGGGTGAAATGGAATACCTGTATTTCATAGTATTCTGCTTCCTTTTAGTTCCTTGGCAATGAATTAATATTTATTTCTTGCAACTACCTTATTATATTGTGTCCTTATTTTCCAACTACTTTCTACAACATAATATAACAACTGTTGTAATGTGAAAATATATTCATATACACTGACACTGACTAGCTTTTACAGTTTCTTTAGGAGAAGATGTTTTTGGAGGAGCTAGTTTTAACCCAGTCTGTCCTATATTTTGAGGAACAGAGTAAGAGGCAAATGTTCTCTGGAACTCAAATCATTCAGAGAAGCTTGGCATGATCAGATACGGCTAGGTGGATTCTCATTGCAGATGTATTTTAAAATAGAGCTACACAGGTACCAGTGCTAAACTCTTGCACAGTCATGAAGGGTTGCTCTCTTTTCCTCTCAGAGTGAAGGAATCAAGTTTGTTCAGAAACAAACTTTATGGAGCATGTTCTAGGAGCAGTCCTGTATCATTAAGAATAAATACTTGTGATTCTCTATTGTTTTCCTTTCAAAGATCTCAGGCATCAATGAATTAAGCTTCACCATAACCCTCAGAAGTACGGTAAATATTTTGCATATGAGGAATCTGAAGAACAGAAATGAAGTCATCTAGCCAAGATTAGATTAAGTTAGTGGCAGGAAACTGGAATAAAACCAGATCTCCTGACTCAAAGTTTTGTGATTTAAGAACTGGATATGGAAGCCTGGGCTAGAATTTTCCTTTTAGTTTATCTGGCAGGTGATAGGGTTCAATGGGTATTATACAGGAATAATGGGTTGTGACATGGGGGATATTTTATACTAGGTACAGAAATTGGGTTTGGGGTTTTTTTTGGCGGAGGAGGTTTTTGTCAATGAGTAATTCTGTTTAAATTGTATCACTATCATACTTTGCATGCACAAAGCCTCTTTTATTTGAAGATCCTAATATGCACAATGGCAAAGCATTGCTAGTTCATTTTATAAATGTGAAAACAGAGGCATACAGAGATGTTAACATAAATTTCTTAAGGTCTTTCCCATTCCGTGGGTGAGTGAGAAATCAAGACCAGAGCATCTGACTCCTAATCTTCTAACTTCTAGACTACATTGCCTCATATCTGTAAACAAAAGCTATGCCCTAGACATTTTGATAATCCACAATTATTAGAGTTGCCAATTTTCTAACTGCACAAAACTGAACACACTTGCCCCACTCCTTTCCTTAGGCTCCACTCCTTTTCTGAGGCACCACCCCCACTCACTCCATCCCCCTTCAATATGTCACTCGCTCTCCCACACCCTCACTCACTTTCACTGGGCTGGAGCAGGGGGGTGGAGGTTAGGATGGGAGGGAGTGAGGACTCCAGCCAGGGGTATTGACTCTGGGGTGAGGACGGGGATGAGGGGTTTGGAGTGTGGGAAGGGGATCAGGGCTGGGGCAGGGGTTGGGGTATGGGAACAGGTGCAATAATTCAGCCTGGGAGGTGTGGACTCTGGGATGAGGGGTTTGGTGTGTGGGAGGGGGCTCAGGGCTGGGGCAAGAGAAGGTCGGTGGTGTGTGCTCTGGGAGGGAGTTAGGGGTGTGGGAGGGGGTCCTGGACCCTCGGGGCAGGGGGTTGCGGTGCAGGGAGGGCAGTTTGGGATGTGGGCTCTGGCTGGGCAATACTTACCTTAAGTGGCCCACGTCCAGGAGCCATGTGGAGCCAGAAGAGCCATTGAGGAGCCTGCCTCGGTCCCTCTGCACCGCTGATGGGACTTTTAGTGGCCGGTCAGCGGTGCTGACCGGAGCCACAAGGGTCCTTTTTGATTGTGGTGTTCCTAACTATAGATCAGAATGCAGAAATAGAACAAATGTTGATGGAGTTTCAAAAATAAACATTGCTACTACAGTTTCCACAGTTGTTTACTAAGAGCCTCTTAAGTAATTGCGATATTTAGCTTAATTTACGGAGAATATATTTCAACTCATTTAGAAGAATCACACATACTAGTGCTGTCAGATGGCATTTCCTGACCATTACTTTGGATTGTAAGATGAGTCAGCAAGATGTACATTCTCAAGGGCTGACAGTGATTACTTTTCTTCTGTTTCTGAGGGTCTTCGGGTTTATAGTGGATCACAAAATGAATATAAAAGCAGCAGAGAATCCTGTGGCACCTTATAGACTAAGGCCACGTCTAGACTACGCTCCAAAACGTCTATTAGTCTATAAGGTGCCACAGGATTCTCTGCTGCTTTTATCTCTACATGGCTCAGAAGGCAAAGTATATAATTAAGAATTACAGCAAGTAATATAAATCCTGATTACATCCAGTTGTTGAGATATCTGCAGGGCTATGAAAAGTTTTCCTCCTATAACCCATGCATTTTATGCAGCATATTACCTGTTAATCTATTTGATCACTGACAATGTTACTGAACCAATGAGACTATGGATAACAGAGATCCAAATTTTCCTTTATGGTGCCTGAAAACAGTATTAGAAACAAAGTCGTTATTAGCTTCTGCCTGAAGGTGGATGAACATTCTGCATTTGCAGACAAAATGTTCTTATAATTGGTCCATTCAACCTTGAACAATTAAACAAATCATTCTTGACATTTTCCATATACTGGTTAGCTCTGCACTTTCCTGGAACTCTACGTGCTGTGCAAATCCTCTGAAAACCAAATACAGTTATTAAATATTGGGTCAAATTCAACACTGTTCTAAGCCGACAAATCATAATACCAGCTGTATTTCCATAGTATTTTTCATTCAAGTATTTGAATATTTTTAAATAAACATCAACTAAATTTACCCTTTGATGTACTTTAGGTAAATATATTAACCCCCTTTTATAGACAGCTCATTGTTTAAATGTAGACTTAGAGGTAACTTTTCTCTATTTCATCGCTTCTTAAGGTCTTGATTCAGCAAAGCGCGTAAGTATATGCTTAACTTTAAGTGATTTCCATGGGATTCAGTGGGATTACTCACATGCTTTAAGGTTAATCATATGCTTATGTGCTTTGCTGGATTGAAGCCTAACGCATTCACAGACTTGAGTATTATCACTTTCCCTAAGCCTCAATATAGATTCCCTTCCCCAGTCCTGAACGCATCCAAGTAACTGCTGGTATCCCTATGAGAACTCCTCTCCTTCAAGTCAGTCTCTTCCTCTTCCTTCAGTTCTCAAACATACCTTGGTACCTACACTCCATCTACAAGATGGAGAGGACAAAATCCTTTCTCCTGTATCTTGAACATACCTTGGTTTGCAGCCCCTACTGCCTGCATGATCCTTGTAAATGCTCATGACATGATGTATAGAGAAACCGAGCACCTGCAGTTCAACATGGGAGTGTGGGTGCTCAGTATTTCTGAAAGGCAGATCTGTAATGTCTCTTCAAGAGAGCAAGGATACCTTATTATAAACATATAGATAACTTGGATACTTGATTATCCTGGTGGTGTCTTGCCTCTGCAAGGCAGGGAGAGGAGAGAAGATACCCCAAGTAGCTTAGGGAAGAAATCGGGGTAAGGGAACTCTGCACTTAGAAAAAGATCTAGTGGTGTTTGTGTCGTGAACCCTATTGGCAGATTCTCTGCTAAGGACTTCAAATGGGTATGATGGACAGGTAAATATGGAATCACAAGGGGAAGAGCCATGCGGGAATCTCAGAGAAGGAGCAGGAAGTTGTTTTGGGGAACAGATCTAGCAGTCAAATCTTGAGAGTTGCTGGGCACCTGCAACTTTCAGTGAGGCCAATGTGGGCTGCAGCTCTCTTGGATTTGATCATAGGAGCTCTCTGTCCTCTAAATCCAAATCATTTGTGAATACTTGGCAGGCTGACAGATGCTCTCCTCCTGAGAAGGGGAATATTTTAATATTTGGTGAAGAAAGTTGCAAATATGGGCTCTGGTTCAGGAAAGAACTTAAGCATAGCATTTAAGAATCCTGCTGAAGTCAATGAGTCTACTCACATGGTTAATTACCATCCTCAGCTGGAGCCTTGATGCTGATTAGTTAAATAAGAAAAACAAATTTATATTACATACCCACTTAAAGAGACATTATCCTATTATCTGTATAATATGTACCTCAACAGTAGTTTTGCCTGAGTAAAGACTGCAAGATTTATACCTTTAATATCATATTCCTCTTATATTATTAATTATAGAATTAGGAGCAAGAACAATGTAGCAGAATAAAAAATTGATTTAATTTCATTTTTATACCTATTCCAAGTTATTTTACCTTTGAGGAGAAAACAAATTATAAATTCTACATGCTTGGTCTGTAATAAAAAATAAATGATCTCATTTTAAAATTAACAATTAAGTAATGAGACATTGAATGGCCAGATTAGTTTGACAATAAGTGCCATGGGCTTTATATACAAGGAAGGATTGATACAACAGCAAAAAATTAATTTTAGTCAAAGACCTTTCTCCATTATCTACACAAAATATGGCCTTTTGGCTTAATTTTGGATTCATCTACTTACAAATGGAGCTTTGAAGTCAATACATGTTACCAACCTAAGGTTCATTCTAATGTGCACTTAAAACAGCTTTAAATGGAAAAGTAAGAGTTGTCACAGAGACTTCTAGTGGCTGAAATTGTTTACTGCAATCATTGTTGACACTTAGCCAGAGTTTAGCCATAGCTGTCATGATCTTAATTTGATATTTTTGATGCACTCCAGCAATATAGACATAAAGGGTTAGTCAATAAAATGCCAATTGTTAAGAATAGTTTTTTTTTTTAAAGTTTCCGGTGACATGTTTAAGTTTTTGAAGGAAAATAATGAAAATCCAATTTTTTCATTTTTCAGAAGGCACATGGTCTGTACCTAGGTTTTTGATCTTTTCGCTGAGTCTCTCTCTTTACTTTGTTTTACCCCTTCTAGTGGCAAAGTGGAAAAAAATGGAACAAGGCAGAAATGTGGAGGAGAGGGAGAAGTGTGCAGAGATGAAAGGGAAAAAAAAACGCAAAATAGAAACAAAACCTTTAGGAAACAAGAACGAGAAGTCATTCCTTCGCTCTACTCTGCGCTGGTTAGCCTCAACTGGAGTATTTGTGTCCAGTTCTGGGCACCGCATTCAAGAAAGATGTGGAATTAGAGAGGTCAGAGAAGAGCAACAAGATGATTAAAGTCTGAGAACATGACCTATGAAGGAAGGCTGAAAGAATTGGGTTTGTTTAGTTTCGAAAAGAGAGGACTGAGAGGGGACATGATAGCCGTTTTCAGGTATCTAAAAGGGTGTCATCAGGAGGAGCGAGAAAACTTGCTCACCTTAGCCTCTAATGATAGAACAGAAACAATGGCTTAATATGCAGCAAGGGAGGTTTAGGTTGGACATTAGGAAAAAGTTCCTAACTGTCAGGGTAGTTAAACACTGGAATAAATTGCCTAGGGAGGTTGTGGATCTCCATCTCTTGGAGATATTTAAGAGTAGTTAGATAAATATCTATCAGGGATGGTGCTAGACTGTATTTGTCCTGCCATGAAGGCAGGGGACTGGACTCGATGACCTCTCGGGTCCTTCCAGTCCTAAAGTCTATGAATCTATGAAAGAAGTAAACTTCTTAAACACTAATTAGAGAACTTCAGCAACAGGATGAATCTCCCATCATATAGCGGATATTTATTCAACCCATTGATAAGAATTTTTGAAGCTTATCAATTTTTTATGTCTGAAAGGCAGATCTTGCATTTCAAGTAAACCCTTGCAATATTCTTAGCAAAGGGACGTACGGAAACACCAGATTTCTAGATATATTATTTACTATTTCTGATTTACCTGACAGTTAGATAGTTCTCATTCTCAATGCATAAAGTGCCATCCCATCCTCTCTAGTTTCAAACAGAGAATCATATGATAAGTACAATTTAATTCCTAGTTTTCCTCTCTTATGGAAAGCTGCCAGTGCTATCTTAAATGGATTATGGAGTGACATGGGAACTCTACATCACTGAGGTTGAAACAAAGCTCCTGTTATAAAGGATGATTTTTTTACTCCCTTTTCCCTTACTGGCAACTTAGCCCAAAACACCTAAAAAGGCAAAATTGAAAAATTAAGGTTGAATCAGCAGTTGAAGTTGGTCAGAGATAGTGAATGATTAATTATTGCATGGCAATTGGGAATGGACTGGAAACCTTAATTAAGCATTACTGGAGCACTTAACAGAAATTCAGGTGGAAGCATTTGTGAATGGAGGAGAAGCAGCAGTATATGTATAGTGTTTAAAAATATTTGGCTGGGTGTTAATTATCCTTTCCAATATGATTTTTGTATGGGAATGGTCTATTAATTTCTTCACATTGCGTATTTCAAAGGACCGGTTTCTTCACAAATACGTTTCTGCACAAGTAAGCCTAGGGACATCTATAGACTGAGTCTGCCTTCATCTCTTTCTAAGCTACCCATTATATATTTCTAGTGGACCAATCGCTGCAGTTACCTAGGGAAATACAAAATATTCTGGGATACCTATGATAAATGTAAACAAGATGAGAACATCACCTTTTATAGCTGGCTCAAAAGATAAATAAGATATTGTAAACAGTAACATTTAGTAATCTTAAAAACCTTAGCACTGTTTAGATGTCTTCGAGTGACTGGACATTTCCTTCTGTGTTGGTGCCTGGAAAGTGTGATGCTGATGAGTATAAATGCTTAGATTTGAGCAAAGTGATATGTAATTTGGAAATGTTATTTAGCTATAGTGGAAATTTGGACAGATGACTATGGAGGAGTATAAAGATATTGCTAGAGGATGCAGGGGTTTAATCAGAAAGGCCAAGGCACAATTGGAGTTGCAGCTAGCAAGGGATGTGAAGGGTAACAAGAAGTTTTCTAGAGGTATGTTAGCAAGAAGAAGGAGGTCAGGGAAAGTGTGGGTCCCTTACTGAATGGGGGAGGCAACATAGTGATAGATGATGTGGAAAAAGCTGGAGTACGCAATGCTTTTTTTGCCTTGGTCTTCACAGGCAAGGGCAGCTCCCAGACTGCTGCACTGGGCAACACAGCATGGGGAGTAGGTTAGAAGCCCGCAGTGATGAAAGAACAGGTTAAGGATTATTTAGAAAAGCTGGACATGCACAAGTCCATGGGTCCAGATCTATTGCATGAGGGAATTGGCTCATGTGATTGCAGAGCCATTGGCCATTATCGTTGAAAATTCGTGGTGATTGTGGGGAGGGCCTGGATGATTGGAAAAAGGCAAATATAGTGCCCATATTTTAAAAAGGGAAAAAAGAGGACCTGGGGAAATACAGACAAGTCAGCCTCACTTCAGTCCCTGGCAAAATCATGGAGAAGGTCCTCAAGGAATCCATTTTGAAGCACTCGGAGGAGAGGAAGGTAATTAGGAACAGTCAACATGGATTCACCAAGGACAAGTCATGCTTGACCAACCTGTTTGCCTTCTATGATGAGATAACTGGCTCTGTGGATATGGAGAAAGTGGTGGATGTGATATATCTTGACTTTAGCAAAGCTTTTGATGTGGTCTCCAAGAGTATTCTTGCCAGCAAGTTAAAGAAGTATGGTTTGGATAAATGGACTGTAAAGTGGATAGAAAGCTGGCTAGACTGTTGGGCTCAATGGATATGGATCAATGGCTTGATGTCTAGTTGTCAGCTGGTATCAAGTAGAGTCCCCCAGGGGTCAGTCCTGGGGCCGGTTTTGTTCAACATCTTTATTAATGATCTGAATGATGAGATTAATTGCACCCTCAGCAAGTTCGCAGATGACACTAAGCTGGGGGGAGAGGTAGATATGATGGAGGGTAGGGATAGGGTCCAGAGTGACCTAGACCAGGGCTCAGCAATCTTTCAGAAGTGCTGTGCCAAGTCTTCATTTATTCACTCTAATTTAAGATTTCGCGTGCCAGTAATATATTTTAATGTTTTTAGAAAGTATCTTTCTGTAAGTCTATAATATATAACTAAACTATTGTATATAAAGTAAATAAGGCTTTTTAAATGTTTAAGAAGCTTCATTTAAAATTAAATTAAAATGTAGAGCTCCCCCCCCCAGACTGGTGGCCAGGACCTGGGCAGTGTGAGTGCCACTGAAAATCAGCTTTCGTGCCGCTTTCAGCACCCGTGACATAGGTTGCCTACCCCTGACCCAGACAAATAGGAGGATTGGGCAAAAATAAATCTGATGATGTTAAGTGCAGAGTCCTGCACTTAGGAAGAAAGAATCCAATGCACCATTACAAGCTGGGGACTACTGGCTAAGAAGTAGTTCTGCAGAAAAGGACCTGGGGATTACAGTGGATGAGGAGCTGGATATGAGTCAGCAGTGTGCCCTCGTTGCGAACAAGGCCAACGGCATATTGGGCTGTATTAGTAGCAGCACTGCTTGCAGATTGAGGGAAGTGATTATTCCCCTCCATTCAACACTGGTGAGGCCACACCTTGAGTATTGCATCCAGTTTTGGTCCCCCCACTACAGAATGGATGTGGACAAATTGGAGAGAGTCCAGCAGAGGTGAACTACAATCATTAGGGAGCTGGGGCACATGATTTATGAGGAAAGGCTGAGGGAAGTGGGGTTATTTAGTCTGCTGAAGAGACGAGTGAAGGGGGATTTGACAGCAGCCTTCAAGTCTCTGAAGGAGAGTTCCAAAGAGGATGGAGCTTGGCTGTTCTCAGTGGTGGCAGATGGCAGAACAAGATGCAATGGTCTCAAGTTGCAGTGCGAGTGGTGTAGGTTGGATATTAGGAAACACTATTTCACTAGGAGGGTGGTGAAGCACTGGAACGGGTTACCTAGGGAGGTGGTGGAATCTCCATCCTTAGAGGTTTTTAAGGCCTGGCTTGACAAAACCTTGGCTGGGATGATTTAGTTGGTGTTGGTCCTGCTTTGAGCCGGGAATTGGACTAGATGACCGCCTGAGGGCTCTTCCAACTCTAATATTCTATGATTCTGTATCATACTGGGTCAAATCATTGTTTTTAGTGGGTAGTATATTCATGTTTCCATTCTTTAACATACCAACCCTGGGCAGAAAATAGACTTCATAATTAAATATGAGAGCTATATTGTCTTGGAAAGATCAACCTGTTCATTGACAATGAAGACTAGATTGAATAAAAGCAATCATAGTTAAGACAAAATGGCTCTTTTTAGTTATTACTGATACATGGGATGGGGCAGGATGTGTCAAGGATAAAATAGTCAATGACTAGTTTTTTAGGTTTCATAAAACAAAGAGTATGGGCTAGACCCTCAGATGGTGCAAACTACCATAACCCCATTTAAATAAATCTGGCTGAAGTCAATCTGATATTCTAGCCCTATGGTTGGCACTATTGGTATCTGCCGAAATGTTGGGAGGTATTATAGCATGGCCTGTATTATAAAGCCAGGAGATCAATGAAACAAACATATTTTTCTCCTTAATTGTGTAAAACTCAGGACCAGCATTAGCCATGGTGTAAGCAGATGCAACTCCACTGACTTTGGTGGAGTTATAGCCATTTACAAAGTTGAATTTGGCCCCAGGTGGATTAATTTTCTCAGCCATAGAAAGTAAAGCTCCTGGCATGTTGCCTGCACTACAGATGGATCAGTCATGTCTCACAGACACACAGCTCTTTTCGTCTGACACAGTTATTGATTCTGCATTTTGTTATTCTGCCAAATGCAGCCAGTTGTTGTCTTGTAGGTGGTAATACTTATTGTTGTTTCATAGATGGACTATCAGTCCATCAATCTTATTTCAGAACAAGCTCAATGTTTCAGCCAGAGACATGCTCTTATCTTCTCCCTCTGCTTCTGAAACACTATCAGATTATCCACAATTGCATAGGAGATTGGACTGTCTAGAAGTAGAAAGGCCCAGGAGAGTTACATGTCATATGTTGTAGAGATAAAAGCACCACCCATTCTTCCCAGTGTGTCCTTGTTTTGATCTGAAAACTCTGGCCTCCTATCCAGCAAAATACTTAAACATGTTGTTAGTCCTGCTGACTGCACTTTGCAACATCAAACCTTTTGGACAGTAGAGGACAACAGGGTATGATTATTCATGGGAATATCACTTGCTTTCCCTAGAAATAAGGCTATAAGTTTGTCATGGGCATGTGTTCCATGGCAAAACCTATACCTATACCTCTCTCACAGGCCTGGAAGGGACCCTGGAAAGTCATTGAGTCCAGCCCCCTGCCTTCACTAGCAGGACCAAGTACTGATTTTTGCCCCAGATCCCTAAGTGGTTCCCTCAAGGATTGAACTCACAACCCTGGGTTTGGCAGGCCAATGCTCAAACCACTGAGCTACCCCCCCGAAATTGTATTTAATTTATGAATTTTATTTGTAAAATAAAGGCTATTCAACTTTATAATTCCCATGAAAAAGAATTCAAATTATTTTCTGCCCATCATTGTTCCTTTCTGAAAAAATGAAAATTAACTTAGCATTTTCCTTCCATGATGCTTCCATTTTTTGCCAGGACAAACTATTACCATTAGGCCTGATCCTGCACTGGAATCCCGTAGCTCAGACCTCACCACCCCATGTCCATGTAGAGTTCCTGTTAACTTCACTGGGGTTCCCCATTTGGTGCAGGGATCCATAGTAGTGAAATCTGATGTAAGATCAGAGCATTAATGTCCAGTTTGGCTTACATCCTAGCAGGCTGTGTGTGTCGTCTGGAATTCTTTGTCACTAGACCTGGACAAGGGCAGAGCCAGCAGTAACTTCTGTGAACTATCCCAATTGCTCCCTGTGGTTAGATATTTGGCTATGCATGTGTGTTCTCCCTGTGTGCTGTCCCAGCTCTGTGCAGAGACAGTTGGCACAGCAGATCTTCAGCAAACTGCCCAATGACCAAAAGATCTGTTAAGGTACGAAGGCATCCAGCCAGGTTTATTGTCGACAAAGCACAGTAATAGCCCCTGGCAACCCTACAAGGATACTAAGACATTTATGCCCATTATGATGGACACAGCTCAGTCAGTGGCGAGACTTCCCACTGCCCCCTAGGTTGGCCAAAGATACTCCCTCTGAGATACATGTTTATATCAGGATATAAACAAGTTAAAAACTGTCCTCCTGACCTTACCTTTTAGGAAGGGTCAATGTGTTTTATTATTCGCAGGGAATGTTTAGGTACCATCCTTGATCTCAGGATGTCCTGGTACCACTTGATATCAGGATGTGTTTGCATAAGTACCATGTACTTAGCACTTCTTAGGAATGTGTATTTCTGTAATATCAGCCCTGTTCTTCCTAGATTCTGTGAGCAAGTCCTGCCTCATACCAGGTCCCTGATAAAATGGCTTATGATTCAGGCTCTCTTCCTACTGCATTCCCCCACTTTTTGTCTTTTTATGGGGAGGATGTTTACCCATCATCCCGGAAAAGCACAATGCATGGACTGAAAATGATCCTGTGGGCTAAACACTGTTTTTTGGCCATTTTGCTTTACCCATGTTCCGGAAAATAATATAAATGTGTGAGAGTCTAGTACCTGAATTAGCTTACATTCTTTCAGAGGCCACAGAGAGACTCCGAAAAGCCAATCACTATGACGACTAAAGATGGTTTAAAATTATTATTTGTATAGCTGCTCGGCTAAATTCATCACATTGTTTTTAATCGGTGAGTTGTCCAAGAATTTTCTCCACTTTCTCTAGCTTATACTGCACCTTGAGCATGAATCGCCACATAGTCTCTTCAATACTCTTCAGTTATATTTTATTTTGTTTTCTTTTAAAATGTCTTGTTTTCTCAGTCAGGATGTAGCCTATCTCCACCATCTATTACACTTGTTCCCACAAACATAAGTCCTCTAAGTTCTCTCATATGATCTCTATGTATTACATACACTCAGTAGATTGAAAGCTTCTTATACAAATACTCATAATTGTTCATAGATACACATTCTAGGTCACAAATGGTAGTATCTGCAGGAATAAGATCACCTCATCTGAACAAACCATTCATATACTTGTTCACAGAAAATATGAACAGACAATTAGTTATTCATAAACATGTTTACAACTAATTTTTCTTTCATTGCTCCTCACCAGGACACCCAAATATGCAAGGGATTGTATACATTCATAGCACATTAACCACTGTGCCACCTTTGATAGGATCTGTAGTTGCTTTGTTGCAGAATATTTTGTGTCCCTCACTACATGGGGGGCTTGCACTTAGAAATCCAAAATGGATCAGTCTGGAATGTTGCTACAGTGAAATATGTTCTGACAAACTACTTAATAAATATCAGTAAGGAAATGATGCACAACCATCTTCCAAAGAGCCATTTGTCAAACACCAGCAAAAATATCAGTGTTGGTTTGATTGTAGACAATGTTTTTTTATGAATTTCAATAACAGAGATCAATCTGTCTCTCTCTCTCTGGCTATAAATGCACCAAAAATGCTCTTTATATGTAAAGGAATACCATGCATGGATGGTACAAAGATTCACTGAGTAGGAACATTGTTTGAAGGAAGCAATAGAAAAAAAACTCTGTGGAAGATAATCTGAAACATGATATTTAGTAATTAGCCCATAAGAAGCAGAATAGAATGCTGGCAGCTCTTGTAGCTGAAATCAAGATTTCATAGTGAATACCTACGTCTAAGTATCAGAGGGGTACCCATGTTTGTCTGTATCCACAAAAAACAACAGAGTCCAGTGGGACCTTAAAGACTAACAGACTAACTCCTCTGTTAGTTTTTAAGGTGCCACTGGACACTTACCTCTAAGTACACCAAATGCTATCCAGAAAGGTTTGCTGAAGTTGTCACTGGAACAAATGGCCGCTTTAAAAAAATTGAAAGTAAGAATTGTATTTGGTAATTTATTCAGCATTTTCTTAATGTCAGTGGTCACCCAATATCTACATTAATGATCCCAGGTGTGACAAATGTTTGGATACAATATGCTAGCTCCAGCAAGCTATTTGTACTGAAGTCACATTGATTTACATTATTGATTTCATTTCAGCCTTGGTGACTAATTATTCAAGCTGCTTTCACTTGAAATCTGTGACTTCTCTATTTCTGCCTTTTTTGTGTAGTCTTGATGCATGCAAATGATGTCTACTGTGATGAAATAACACCACTGAAAAGGAAGACAAAATAGGCTTTATATGTATCCTGTAGGTCATGTTTAAATATTTATAGAAAGGATTTCCCCCCATAGTTCAATCTTGAGATTTAGACCTGTGTTTGATGAAGTTATAAGCTAAAAAAATTTACTTTAGGGAGTGATTCAGTTTTTGAACTCAAGGACTATTGGCTTTGTTATGTTTTCCTGCAGTGCATAAATTGAGCAGTGTATGTTTGTTTCACTATATAATGCACAATGATTACACCATGCTGTCTGTGCTACCTGGCATTATTCATAACTGGCTAAATCATTGCTTCCTTCTCCATGTGCCTTAACTCAGTAGAACTAGTCTAGCTCCAAACAGATGAAGGATGTCTGTGACAGGGGGACAGGGCTAGGAGTTGCAGATTGTTCTGCTCTACAGGGCTCCTTGTTATACCAGCTTGCAGGAAGCTATACTGAAAGGATGAGGGGTGGATTTGTCACAATATGGATCCATGGTCCATTATAAGAACATTAGAATAGTCATACTAGGTCAGACCAGTGGACCATCCAGCCTAGTATCCTGTCTTCCAACAGTGGCCAGTTCCAGATGCTTCAGAGCGAATGAACAGAACAGAGCAGTGATCTAGTGATCTCCTCATACAGAACCATACTTGTAATAATTTTTGTTGCTTTTTGTGTATCTTTTTTGAGATGGGGTAATCAGAACTGCATGAACGGTTCATAGTGGATTTCTATAGTAGCATTAGGTTCCTAATATTGTTAGCTTTTTTTCACTGCTGCTGCACATTGAGCAGACATTTTCAGAATCAGCTATGATGACTCCAAGATCTCTCTTGAGTGCTAACAGCTAATTTAAACCTCATCGTTTAGTATGTATAGTTGGGATTATATTTTCCAGTGTGCATTACGTGTACTTATCAACACTGAATTTCATCTGACATGTTGTTGCCCAGTCACCTAGTTCAGTGAGAACCCTTTGTAGCTCTTCGTAGTCAGCTTTGGACTTTACCTTGAGTAGTTTTGTGTCACCTGCAAATTTTACCACCTGTTTGCTCCCCTTTTCCTGATCACTTATGAATATTCTGAACAGCACAGATCCCAGTACAGTATCTTCCATGGAGGCAGTGTACTGGCTGAAAGGGCAATCACAGCCCTGCATTGGCGGAGTGTTTCTGCCATCAAGGTTTAGATGTGGTAGTGGTGGGAATTCCTTATCCAGGTTCCTAGAGATTATCAATGCAAAGCCCTGCCATTATTTGGTCTAGTGTGCTAAAGGGAACCCATTGAGGCAGTTCATACAGTAATACAAAATAAATGAGAAGTAAAAAACTGAGACATGTTTTGTTTGGAATGTTGATCCCATGGAGGCGTTTGACTGCAGCATCAAAACTGCACTGATAAGTGAAATCACATTTCCTTATAACAGAAAGATTACACTATAACTGTGATATACATAGCTATGATCCCATATCCTGTACATTGCATCTTGAAATGTTAGAAATCTGACTATCTATTCATTAGGATTATGACAGGATTCAAGATGGAGGATCCTACACTCTGTTTTCTCCTTCACTGAGATTTTATATAATTCTTTATTTCCTTAATTTAGAGTAATCCATTTAAAATTATTTTCATTCTCCCCCTGTTTGAAAAGAATACTTGAGGTAAATCTTGAAATCTTCCATTCAAATACACGCCCCAAAGCCAGGATACTAATCAAACATCGTGTATCCCAAACCTCCTAGGATGGAAACATACATCTGAGGTGGACACATCACTAGGGTGAGTTTAGATCCCCTTTTCCCAACTTTCCTGCACAGACTCAGCACTTATAACAGCTACTAGTAGCACTGAAGACAGCAGGAGCCTTCTTAGTGTAGTTTTTTTTTAAATAATGACGCTGACTAGGGATGCAGAGAAGACCGCTTCTGATATTCACAATGCACAAACCACCTACCACCTTTTTACTAAAGATATGTGAGTGATTTCCCAAATCATCCAGTTGATGGCTTAAAATCAGCAGAGACTAATACGAGATACACTAAATATGGACCTCAGTGGATACATCTGCAACACTGACAGTTGCTTGAACTTGAGTAGGATGTACAGAGATTCAGAAAAAAGCAAAACAAAGTCCGTAGCCAGGCTAAGTAGCATTTTATTTCCTCACTGTTCTCCTGCGATCTTGCTTTCTTTCATGTTTCTGTTGTTTGCTGCCGCAATATTCTCCCTTCAATACCATAGTGCTGAATACTGACAAGACTGTACTTACAACAAATCTCACCAGTCACTTCTGGAAAAAAATTTCTTTAGATGCCAAAACTCTGTATCCGTCAAGTCAAAGTGTATGACAATCTGAGGGTACTTGGAGTGGTTGTGAAGCCTAATTAATGCTTGTAAGGTGCTTTGGAATCCTCATGTAAGTAGAATGGTACTATTATTCCTTCTTCATGGCTATAAATGTAACCATTTGAAACTCATCATATGTGATATCCATCTGGCAGCAGCATACTATATAATATAGTCAAATAGAGCCAGCAAATTTATTTTAAGCCAAACACTAAAACAGTGCCATGCAATATCCACTTCAATATGTTTGCTTCCAGTAAGCTACATGGTTCCCCTTTTTATGGTAATGCCTACTTTCTTTACTTCAGATGTTATTACACAAAACTAATTCCACTCCTCCCCTATTTCTTTTTCAAGTGTCCAGAGATTCTCTTGATCTTAGACCAGTAGTTCTCAAACTTCTGTACGGGTGACCCCTTTCACATAGGAAGCCTCTGAGTGAGACTCCCCCCTATAAATTAAAAACACTTTTAAAAATATATTTAACGCCATTATGAAGCTGGAGACAAAGCAGGATTTGGGAGGGAGGTTGACAGCTCATGACCCACCATGTAATAACCTTGTGACCCCCTGAGGGGTCCTGACCCTGCCAGTTTGAGAATCCCTGATCGAAAGGTCTAACCTCACTAATTCTCAGCAATACTCTCCATATTAGCCTTCTCCTTACTTCAGGTTTTCCCCACGCTAGCAGGCTTGAGTGTGTATTCTAATCTGGGGAGAAATGAGTCTAACATCCCCTCAATCTCTGCTAGTGACTGCAGAGAGCAGTTATTACCCGGTATTTATTTCTTCCTAGGCTTCAAAATAAGTAGTCCCCTACCCTGGCAGGGTTAAGCAAACACCAGCCCAGTTTTCAGGATTTCCCATATCAGGTAGAGACGGTTTCTATTTCTCCCTCCCAGACGTATCTCTCCTCTATAATAAAGCTACTTCTAATCCAGCACTGTCTCTTATAACTGCTCCCTCAATGACTCTCAGCTGTAGCTGATTTGCTGTTTAAGCAGTGACTTCACACTGCAGTATTTAAACCATTCCTTGTTTGACCAGATAGGAGGGTAGGGATGTTCAGGCTATGTCAGTGAGCTGCAATATACAGCCATAGTCCAGTCTTCATAATTAATTATGGACAGTGCTCCATCCCTAGTTAAGGCTCCAATCTACGTTTCTTACAAAACTTATTTTGATCATCTTGTAACTGCGTCTAAGAAAGTTAATGCAGTATAGACACTTGCCAGATTCACTTTTAAGACAAAGGACATGTTTTTTAACAAGATTTGGAGAAAATTTGTCAAATTCTTGGTGCTTGATTGGTAGTAAAAAAAATCCCGACTGAAAGGGTGAATGCTACTCTAGTTATTTTTCAGTGTTTTTGGAATGCTTATAACTTAGCCTTTAAACTGTTCAGATGGTTTTTGTTTTATGCTGAAAATATTGTTTTTAATCTGAGAACATGTTTTCAATGCAATCAGTCAGAACATTTTTAAAATTCTGATTGCTTAAAAGGTACTTGAAAAGTTAATATATCTAACCATTTTTGTGTCCCTATTGCTTAAAAAAAACTTGAATGATAATACTTCACACTTTATTGTAGGCTTTTTGTCTAATAGCAAACTGTACTGCACATAGAGAATATGATATGTATTTGTGATCACATTAGGATGTTGGTATGATGGAAAGTGGTGTCTCTGGATTATAAAAGGCAAAATATTGCAGTTTCTGGTCTGGTGAACTGGAAGATATCTGTTTTGGTGTCTGTAAGCTATATGTGTTGGTAAATAGCGGGTTGTGAGTGTTTGTAGTCCATAAGCAAAACATTATGATGTCAAGTGGGTATAAATCAGTTTCTGGTTTATAGGTAGGGACTAGGCAAAGAGCTTTGAATATTGAGCTACATCCTTTAAATTATCAGAGGGGTAGCCGTGTTAGTCTGGATCTGTGAAAGCAGCAGAGAATCCTGTGGCACCTTATAGACTAACAGAGGTTTTGGAGCGTGAGCTTTCGTGGGTGAATACCCACACTGCGCCTGACGAAGTGGGTATTCACCCACGAAAGCTCACGCTCCAAAACCTCTGTTAGTCTATAAGGTGCCACAGGATTCTCTGCTGCATCCTTTAAATTGTCATTCCTACACTTTTACAAGAGTAGATAATGAAATGTAAGTGTCCTTAGTAGTCATAATTTTTACGCTGGAAGGTGTTAATGGCTGCCTGTCAAGCAGCTTTGATCTATAGGTAATTACACACCTGTAGTGAAGTTGCTGGGTGTCCTTAGCACCCCTCATTCAGACTAAATGAAGGGGTAATTAAATACCCTTTTGGGTAGTGTTAGGTGAAGCAAGAGAAACCACCACCCAAGTCACTGACCAGCATGCTAAGGCCTGAGGAGAGGCCAAGCCCTGTGGGCTGAGGAGTTTTCCTGGGGACTAAAGGCAAACATATGGGCTGGGATACTGATTGGCTGCCACTGGGTTTGTGTGGGTCAGAAGGAGAATGCAATCAGAGGCCAAGAGAGACCGAAAGAAGCATTAGTGAGCATGGCCCAACGGGGAGCCGACACCCCGCCCAGGCTTTGGTTACTTTCCTTGCTGTTGTCTGTGAGGAGCTAATATCTGGCTGATTCCCCCAGTTTACAGCGTATTTTAGCTACAACCATACTACACAATTCTCATAACTTCATATGCATTAATGATATACATATACGGATAGAGAAATGACTTTCAGCAAATTATAACTTTTCCCCTGATACCACAAGTTATGTTTTATATGTAAGAACACGATTATATGAAAATGAGGAATATGGGGGTTATAGCACACTCCCCCATGGTATAGAATGTTACACATACACAGGTAGAAAAATCTTGGTGTCAGAACATTTTTAAAGAGACATTATCAATTTGAAACAGTCATTTTAAAAGGTTAAAACAATTTAGTGATTTCAAGAACTACACATGCTCCTGAGTCTTTCTGCCAAGTTTTCTTGCTACTGAATTTTCTCTTTTTTTTTTTTTTTTGTAGTGTGTGAAAGACCCATACAAGTAACCGTGGAAGCTGACTATAATCAGTGGAACTAAGTAGATAGAAGCTACTGACAAATGCACAATGTAAACAATCTGGAAACCCCCCTGAGAATTTATGTTTCTAATCTACTTTAGTTATAGTAACCTTAGGTGTTACTTGCAACATTAATAGGAATAATATTTCCAAGCAGATGTGTAATTTTAAATTGATAGTGCTCCTTTAAAACAGCTGTTACATGTATTCTCTAGTTTCCAGCTTTGTTTGAATATCAAAATAACATCATGATCTCTTTAGAAGATTAAAATGGGAATTCATAATACTCTCTTTCATTCACAGCACTGAAAAAGGTAGAGTATTATGAGCTTAAAAGATTTTTGTTAACTTTCAGTGCCCAAAAGCTCTATATTTCAATCCTGCAAGTCTTGATAGAGAGCTTACTTAGCTTTCCACAGTAGAAATTCAGGTAGAAAGGGCTCAATAGTTGACAGCTTTTGGAACAGATGAGTTAAGTCTACTGGTCACTCAGGTTATTGGTCCTCCAGCAGAAATTGCCAGTGTGCAGTAGAAACCAACAGAGACTAATTCTAGTGGATTTTACAGGTAATTCCTTTGAGGTTATGTCCACATACCTGTTATTGGATGATCACAATGTGGCATTTGTGGAATATTTGATGGCAACTGTTTAGCTGTTTCCCTTTTTCATTATGGAAATTAGACTTTGGAACCCTAGCCAACTTGGAAAGACTAAAATGCACCAGAGCCTGGTCCTGCCACGCCTTATACATGTTCCTCATCCTGCAATGGGACTATTCTGAGTGGGGATTGCTCCTGCAGTGGTGCCCACAGCTGTACACATGATTTAAGCTCAGAGTAGAAGGAGGCTGTGCCGGAGTGAGGAGTCAGTCTCAATCCCAGGTGGCTGCAGCTGCTCCTGCGAGGAGAGGCAGTTGCTCTGTGATCTCCAGGAAGGTTAGATCACTGAGATCCCCTACCCGGCTATTGGTGCCTCTCTCCAAGCCCTGCTGACACTGGGCAGCAGCAGTGAGTTACGTAGCTACTTGGGCTGCCCAGGTGATGGAGCAGCCCCCAAACAGTGCTCCAAGCAGCAGGAAGAGGCCCCCATATAGACTGCCAGGGATGGGCTTCTGCCCTCTGCCCAGCTGCTCCCCATCCCTGATGTGGGTAAAATGATGCCCACGGCTCAGGCACTGGGTGGCCTGGGGCTTCTTCTGACTGCCTTTCCC
This sequence comes from Chelonoidis abingdonii, assembly GCF_003597395.2. Lineage (NCBI taxonomy): Eukaryota > Metazoa > Chordata > Testudines > Testudinidae > Chelonoidis > Chelonoidis abingdonii. The sequence continues at coordinate 65,717,999 of NC_133778.1, forward strand.
CTCATGGCCATGGCCATTGGTGCTGTTTCCTGGTATGAGATGGACCTGCAGTGGCATGCAAGTGCTGTGGCTATATGTGCAGCAACCACCTGGCTCCATGTCCACCTGCAGATCAGAGCTGCAATTTTGCAGGCAGCCTCTGCAAGCTCTGAGACCTGGGCAGCCCCCACTCTTGGACCTCACACTGCAGTTGCTGCTTCATCTCTACTGGATCCAGGCCCTAGTGGTGCTGCCACTATTATGAGAATGACAGAAAGGAGTTCATTTGGGAGGGTTTGAGTGACTGGTGGTGCCAGCTGGGATGTGGGTGCAGAGTGTGGGGTCAAGCAGGAGGCTGAGGGTATTGCTGGGCTGAGGATGCAAGGGCCAAGGTGTGGAGAGCCCTTACCTGCCACGTGAACAGTTTCTTGGGGTGCTGCTGCCTGTGAGTACAACTCTCAGGACCTGTCTATAAATGTTTTTACTAAATCTGTTGTCAGGCAAAACTAATATTGTCTCACATTTTCTGTATACCGACTTAAAGAGTTGGCCTCTAAAAATGAAATAAGGAAAACACAAAATGTTGACTAGCACACTGCATTGAGATATAGCTCACTGCTATCATATACTGCATTTACTTTGGGCCTCACTTTCTGAGGTGCGGCATTCCCCTTCAGCTACTATTGACTCCAATGCAACTTGTGCATGGTCAGGACTGAAATCAATCAGGCTGGCAAATCAATAACTGTTGCTAGATAAATGAGGGCCAGTCCACATCTACAGGCACAATAATTAGTTTGCAAGATGTATTGTATAATTACATGGTAATTGGCCAGATTTTCAGAGCAGCTTCTAAAACCGAAGGTGCCATTTTTGTACATAAATTGTTCTATGCAGAATTTTTTATGCCCAGCTAACAGCATGAGGAAGTGTTTGGATTTATTAAAGCAAAATATAGGCTTAGTCTTACAAGGTGCTGAGCCTTTCCTAGGAGCTGTTGAGAGTCTATAGTCAAGGGGAGCAAAGGGCTCGCAGCATATCTCAGGTGGTGTTCATTAGCAGGATGATTTGTCTGCCTACATCCAGGTTGTGTGGATCAGTTTTTCTGCATTCAAATCTTGGCCAAGAAAAACTGTACATGTTGATAATTTGACAAGTGAAGAATTATACCTTCAGTAGTAGAGACTGCTTTTCAAAGTCTGGCTCATTAAATGCAGTTATCACCAACAATAAATAAATGTGTAGAGCAACTATAATTATTGTGTAATTTATCAACCATGGATCAACACCTGACATTCTTATTCAGGCAATGATACCTGATACCATTGATAGTAAAGTTTGTATTGATGTTGTCACAGTTGCTGGGCTAACTCCCATGCTGGTCCTCTTGCCTTTACCTGTCTTGGGGTGGACTTACATGAATCTTACACTCTTATGGATTGCCTACATGCAGCAAAAGCCCAGAGTGACTACTGGGAAATAGCTACTGTGCACCAACTCCCAGTGCAGACATTCTTATTCTGAACAGCAGCACAAAGACACTCTTAGGCCTGGGCTACACTAGCGGGTGTGTGTGTGTGTGCGCACGCGCATGTGTCAAACTAAGATACACAACTTCAGCTACGCTATTTGCGTAGCTGAATTCAAAGTATCTTAGTTCGACTTACCTGGCTGTCCTCATGGTGGCGAGTCGACAGCTGCAGCGCCCCTATTGATTGCGCTTACTCCTCCTGCTGAGGGGCAGTACAGGCGTCAATCAGCGGATGGATTTATTGCATCCAGGCGAGCCGCAATAAATCGATCTCCAATACATCAAACACTACCCACTGACCTGCGTGTAGTACAGACATACCCTTAGTGCAGAATAGGTGTGTCCAGAAGAGGGAATGCAGAGTATCTATTGATCTTTAAATTTGCATTCTACCTTATTTTCCACTAGCTTCCCCATGCAGACAAGTCCTTCAATATCCAAAACATAAATGGCATTTTGAAATACAGATTAATAAACTTTTACAGATGAATAAACTACATTCATCACCAGGGGAGTCAAACATCCATACAAAACAATCTTTTTCTGCTCAGTAACTCAAGGCATTACTGGGAATACAATAAATTGTTGACTAATTGTATCAGTACTGGTCTTCCTTGGTATTTCTATAAGGCCATTTGCTATATTTAAACTTTGTTACTATGTATTCTTGAGTATTTATGTAACCTAGTTGGAAGGGATGCTCCTGGAATACCACACTGAGCATCTAGGGGACTCACTCCTGGACTATAACAACAATGTTGGAGAGGTTCAGGACTCTGTTTCCCAGATTGCCTAGAATTCAAGGTGAAAATAGAACAGGCTAGCAACACTACCAGAACCAGCCAGAAATCAGAGACAAAGGGTTTGGTTTTACTTTCAGTCTGAGTTTGTTTGGAGACTAAGGTAGCAGGGAGAGAAGTATCACATCCAGGAAGGACACTTCTACCCTCCACATTCCTACCCAAAGGAAAACTCTGAGTCCTTTGGGGATTTCTGGGACATTGAACTGTCACTTCAGCGGAGACCAGAAATTCAGGAGGCTGAGCAGAGCCAACTAAACTGGAATCCAGACCAGAGAACCACAAGGTTGATTTTCATGCTTGGTGTGAACAGTCTGTGAGAACACTTTTGTTTGTTTATTTTGCTATTTAGTTTTAAGCCAGCCAGTGACTTCAGCATTACACCATCCATCAAAAAGACGGAGCCTATACTTATTTACCTAGGCAGATGCTGGGAGGGAGCACAAGGTGGTTTTCACTGGCTGTAAATGTTGGGATGGGGGTAGAGGTTATGTACTGTTATTTTTGTTTTATCATATTTCCCTTTTCCCTTATCCTGAGTTCCTCAGACTTAATCTCCAATTCCTGTTTTATTATTCCGAGACTTGTGATATTTTTGTTTGCTCTGACTGTTGCTCTATCTGTATGAGACGGTGTGTTAAACATTTTCCCAAGGGACAAACCCTCTGTGTTCTCTGTAGGCACCAGGCATCTATATAGGTAAACTTAGGACCCTGAGGACCCTCCCCGTTACCTTGAGGAGAAAATGGAGAAAGCTGCAGGCATGTCACAGGGCTGGGGTTACATTAATGATATTTACATTATGCGTTGAAATATGACAGAACAACAAAGGAAGATACAGTGATATAAAGCTTCTTAGATTCTGACCAAAAAAAGATTAAACAGTATCAGAAAAGATGATAAATGTTGCTTTAAACCTGGGATGGGCAAACTACAGGGCTTTGGATCCGGCCCGCAGGATTGCCTCCCGTGGCGCCGCAGGCCCTGTGCCGCTCTCAGACGCGGCTGTCACCACGTCCCTGTGGCTCCCAGGTTGGGGGGCAGAGGGCACTATGCATTGCCCTTGCCTCCAAGCCCCGCCCCCTGGAGCTCCCATTGGCTGGGAATGGGAAACCATGGCCAATAGGAGCTTTGGGGGAGGTACCTGGAGGTGCGGCAAGGGCAGTGCATGCGGAGCTTTCTGCTCCCTTCTCCCAGAGGTCACAGCCCTTCCTGGAGCAGCGCGGGGCCAGGGCCAGGGCAGACATGCAGGGAGCCTGCCCTGGCCCTGGTGCACACCACTGCCACCCCGCAGCTGCTGTAGGTAAGTGGTGCCGGGCCGGAGCGTGAACCCTTCCTGCACCCTGCACCCAACTCCCTGCCCTGAGCCCCCTGCCTGCACCTCACACCCCTCCTGTACTCCAATGTCCTCCCCTGAGCCCCCTTAGACACCCCGCACCCCTCCTGCACCCCAACCCCCTGCTTTGAGCTCCCTGCTGCACCCTGCACCCCTCTGCACCCCAACCCTCTGCCTTGAGCCCCCTGCCACACTCCACATCCCTCCTGCACCCAACTCCCTGCCCTGAGCTCCCTGCTGCACCCCTGTGCATTCCAATCCCCTGCCCTGAGCCCCCTGCTGTACCCTGCACCCCTCCTGAACCCCAACCTCCCTGCCTTGAGCCCCCTCCTGCAGTCCACACCCCTCTTGCATCCCTGACTTGAACCCCCTCCTGCACTCGGCACCCCTCCTGCACCCAACCCCGGTCCCCCTCATACAACCCGTACCTTCCTTTGCCCCAGTCCCTTGCCCTGAGCCCCCTCCTGCACATCGCACCCCCTCCCACACCCTGCACTCCCTCCTGCCCCCCAACTCCCTGCTCCAGACCTGCATACAATTTCCCCACTCAGATGTGGCCCTCAGCCCAAAAAGTTTGCCCACCCCTGCTGTATACAATCAACATAACTACTGTGGTCTCACCTATCTCAGCATCAGTAGTAGGCTGAGTGTTTTGAAATACTGGGATAGGGATTATGATAGTGTATCCCACAGTGCTATGTATATGAGAAATAAAACAGAAATTTGGAGTAGTGACACTACCACTTAGACTCTTATATATAAATTTATTGTAATTAGTTACTACGCAGTACTGTCCATTCATGTTATAGGTTACCCTTACTGATGGTTGTCACCCTCGGGTAAGTTTTACTGGGCAGGAAACAGAAGTGGGTAGCTTCTCTGTTCCATTGGTTGATGTAGATTCAGTTGTTTTTTAGGGAGGGTGTCTTCCAGATAACCTACTGAATGGACAGTAACCAATTTATCAAATATGGCTGTGTCAGGATTTAATATTGGTACCCAGACACTGAACAAGATTGTTTTGAATAACATGTGCCTCAGTTAGGATGCAGTGTCACTGACCCAAATTATGACTGGTACTAAAAGGAAATTTGTTTACCCAATTTGTCGTTACTATGTAACAATTTTTTGTTATTTTTTTTTACCTTCTTGCCTTTATGTTGTTGGTTTCCATTTGTTTGTTGATTTTTACCTGGGTGTCGGTTAAACAGTTGAGCAAGGTTATACACATTGTACATGCTGTTCAGCAATAATGCAGCAGTACAATGATAATACAGTAGTAAAGCAAGAGTACAGTTGTTTCTATACAGTAACCAAGTTGAAATTAAATGACAGTTTTTCTGGTCCAGCTAGTGGTTTTTAGCTGATTGTTAACTTAATTGTCCATATATGGTAAGTAGAGGTGTATTTGACCAGTCTCTTATTTATAAAGCACTTCATTTATCTTTTCTTGATGCTTGGAAGTTTTTTCACTGTATACTGATATTATCTGGTGTCTTCAGGGTGTGATATTTTCTGGCATCTTTCGTCTGTGGGATGCAACTTAAACAGCTAGTTAGTTAACATAATACAGGTGGGTTTTTGTTTTTGTTTTCAGTAACCCAAACTTAATACACAGTTTTAACTTTGTTTACAATGTAATAAGAATGATGTAATAGGGAGCAAGACTTTTATAACAGAACGATACTTTTGCAATTGTTGTCTAGACATTCATTTTCATTCGGGGTGCATTACTAGTATTTCATACTAAATGTAATGCTTAACGGCTAAAATAAATGCTCACAATCTTCCATGAGAAGGTGTATTCTTTTCCCTTGCTGAACACTTTGTTACAACAAAAGAGTTAGTAACATAATTTTAACAAGCTTTAGAGTTAATTTGCTTGTGATACCAATTTCACTTTTGTTAACTGTTTAGAAGCACAAACCTTAACAACCATTGCTTCCCATTAACATAACTTAACAAAAGAAAAGCATATAAAATTAAACCAACTATAAAATTAAACCAAAATAAATTTTAAATACAGATACATGCAAATACCGTGAGGGTATTTGACGGTATACTTTTAAGATGCTTTGTTATGTTTGGGAGCCAAAGGTGGAAACCTGTTGAAAATGTGGAAACTTGTTGAAATTGTTTGGTTAGCTTTATGCATAAATCGTTATTTTAAAACATTTTGGTTATGATATTCTTATAACTATATTTAAAAGTGCAAACAAGTTTATAAAAAGCCCAAACAAGAAATTGACATTTTGTTAATATTATTTTTACCTTAATGTTGAGGGTTCCCCTCACATTTTTTCTTTGAATAACAATTTTAAAAAAACACTTAAAAAACAAAACTGCAATTAATAAAATAATTCTTTTTGTTTGCAATTGCATTATTTCTTGAGGCAGAAATATATGTACATATATTTGTAACTGAAACCTTTTTGAACTTTGCACAAAAATTGGTGTTAATAATACTATGACTATACCCCAACCATGATTTTAAAATAGTGTGGTATTACATCTACATATATTTTTTAAAAGGGTATAAAATTGACTTTTGTTGCAACAAAATAAAAATAATTTTAAAAAATAGTCACTTGATACACACAACATAGACACAAGGCACACACATGACATACAGGACAAACTTACAATTAAAAACAAATGGTGCCAGAATTCTATTCATAACTATACAAAATAACACCACCAAAAATAAAAAGTAAAAAGGGTTAAACATTTGAATAAACAAGTTATTACCTTATGTAAAACTTGTAGCATAAATTTGATAAAAACATATTAATATTTGCCATATATATTGTATGAATTTGGTAACAAGGAATTTTGCATTACTTTATATTTAACATTATTTTAAAACTCTGCAATATGAAAATAAGAAAAGCTCATATTTCAAATATTAGTTAGTGGTTAAGATTAGAAGCAGAGAGTGCATTTCTATTGCTTGGCAACCATATCTTCAAGAAAGTTAGGAATAATTCCAGCTGTTGCATTCCTGAAGGGTTAAAATAATTAATTTACTGGATTTATTTAAAGTAAAGTTTTTACCTTGTTTTCTTTTTGTTTCTTGTTTTGTTCTGTTTTCAATTGCTTTATTTTTTGGAGGTTTCTGTAAAAACTAACTTTTAACTTTTAAAACAAAGAGAGAGCCGGAGTGAGGCGAGGCGGGGGAAAAGGAGGGGTGAAGAACAACCTAGGAAGGTAGCAAGACCTGAGCCAAGAGAGATTAACTCCATCAAGGTATTTGAAAGTACAGGCAGCAACAGCAAGTTTAGCAAACTGAGAAAACATTTAAAGGACAAAACTTAACTGGTATCTAAAAATATTTGAGAAGGAAGGTTCTATTTTTAGATATGAGTGCGGAGTGTGGTTCCGTGGATCAAAGCAATTGTGAACCTGCACAGTTGGGAACTGCGCCCCTGGTTTTTATCCTGGCTCTGAGAGGAGACTGGGGGTAGTTACCTGCTCTTGTAAAACCTGAATTTGTTCCTCCAGTGTCTGTTGCTTTTGTGTGCATGCCAAATGGATAGTGGGAGTGCCCTTTTTTGCTGCAGTTAACTGTTTTTGGGCAATTCCTTGTGTTAATGCATCAATTCTAGGTGTTAACCTGCTTAATTTCAGTTTTTTACTTTCAAATTCTTTTTTATTCACTCCTCTGCGATAGAGTTGCAGCTCCTGTCTCCTAATGTGCTCTGTGAACTGTTCCATTTTTTCCTTCATTTGGTTTACCAATTCAGTGAGAGTATTGTTTGCTACTTTCTCCTTCTGTGCACTTACTTGTCCCGTTCTGACAGGCACCAGTCTAGATTCCGGTTTAAGTTTAACTGGAACCCAGCTTTTATCATAAGGTAGTGGTTGCAATGCAGTGGATCCAGTTTCATCTTTTACTGTCACTAGGACCACCTTTTTCCACTTCTGTCCCCATACTTCAGGCACAGGGTAGCTACCTGAAGCCTGCTGTTTACCACCAATATTTATAACAGGGGACAGCACATATATTTTTTGTAGGTTCCTTGTAGCTGTTCCCAGTGTTTCACTCTGTTCCTGTATTGGTTGTCTCTGGGCTGCTTGCCACCCTGCAAGGGCAGTAGGAGCATTCCAGGGCTGTGTAGCTTCTTTTGATTCTTTTAACTCTTTCTTTGTTACTGTTACTTGCCCTGCTTTTTCCCTTACTTGTTTGGCCAGCATGCTGTTTAAGCCATCTTACTGCCATAGACATTAGTTGCAGAATTCTTGCTTTTTTACTTTTATTACTATTTTTCAGAGCCTCAGTTTCTACCATTGCTCTACATATGCCTGTCCATGTTTCCTCACTCTCTTTTTTAAATTCATATGGACCCCCTTTACTGGCAATCCATCGGGTCCAAGAGTTATCAAACTCCGTGGGGATCATAAGGGAGGGGATCAGGGGGTTCCCTAGCTCGAGGCTTTCTGCCATGTTAGATCGCGATTCCTACATGGGCAGGTTCGCTTACTTACCAGATCAGTGGTTGGGGTCACCAGTGTTGTCAGATGCTACCGGTGTGGTGCTCTGCTCTGTTCAATGTTGGTATCACTCGGTTGCGTGCGTGTGTTCCCTCTGTGTGCTGCCCTAACTCTGCAGATAGCTGACACAGCAGACCCGAAGAGAACCCCCAATGACCACAGAGTCTAATGAGGTGCGAAGGCACGTCGGCCAGGTTTATTGCCATATGGACACAATGATAGTTCCCTGTAGATTTCTTAGTCTAACTCAGGGCATACTACGAGAAAGTGCCTCTTGGCAATGGACTGAGCTCAGTCAGTGGTGGGACTTTCCACTGCCCCCTCGGATGGACAAAGACACCACCCCAGAGATGCATTCTTATCCACAGGTACAAACAAGTTACACATCACTCCTTGATGTATTGAGGTGGCACACCCCTCTACGTAGCCAGGTTACAACCTCTCTACGTTAGTCAGGTGCCTCCTCTCACCCTTGTAATGTTGGTTGGAAACAAAACACTCCTATCCATACATATTACCCTTTTTGCCCTGTCATTGGGATGGGTTCAGCTGTTCCTGTTATCTGTGTGGAATGTGCAAGTATGTTGAATGTTCTGATTATCTTAGTGTCAGTACTTTTAGGTATGTTTTCTTCTTGCAGCATCAGCCCTTTCCTTGCCAGCTTCTGTGAGTAGGGCCTGCCTCTGGCTCACAGCTTAATTTTGCTTTATGTTAGCAAAGTCTTGACCATTACTTTAGTTCAGGCCTTAGGCCTCATACCAGGCCTCTGATACCAAGGTTTATATCTCAGGACCTCCTCTTACTACAATAATGACAGCTCCCAATGTCTTTCTATTCAGTTTAATCCTTGCAATTTGTATGTAAAGTTTTAGCACATTCTTACATAGAATCTATTTTGGGTGAGGCCAGGAGGGTGAATTTGAACCCAGTTGAACATGATATACTTGATATTTTCTGCCACAGCTGAATCTTGTCAAATCTGAGTTATTGCACTAAGGCTTAAAAGGTAAAAGAGGGAACTTGATACTCCATGCAAAATAGATAGATATTTTTAAAGGTGCGGTATAATAGCAGAGAGACAATACAAGCAGAACTGTTTTCTTCAGTAGCAATTGGAATATAATAATTACTATCAATAATTTACTCATGTCTTTACTCGTGCTGAGTTGTAACCCCACTGTCTTTACTCATGCTGAGTAGTAACTTATTCCATGAATTGACTTCAGTAGGATTACTCTCATAGGGAGGTACTAGAAGTATGAGCAAGAGTGGCAGAATCTGGATAAAAAAGCTTAGTCATAGTTCCAGTGATGAGAACGCTAACAGGATATCTTGAAAAATATGTGACAGAGGCTAGTGATTCTGTAGAGCAGATAGGTAAGACAGATATGTAAAGAGATGCTAAAAGCCAATTTACAGCAGATGCTAGAGATGCTACTTTAACTTGAGTATGAAATTACTTCCTTTTAAAGCCTCTAGAGCTTAGAGAATATAAGGCAATAGCAATGGAGACTCTGCTTAGTTGCTACATAGTCTGACTTATGGCAGAGGGAGAGAGCTTGGACCATAGGATAGAGAGCAAGGAGTTTTCATAAATGAAGAGTCCTGTGGCAAAGTCCTGACAGCAAAGAATTAGTTACTAATAGTTCTTCAGACCTGAATTCAATTCTACTGCTTGCATCATCAGCAAAACAGTCTGCTAAATGCTGATAGAAGAATGTTTCAAAAAGTCAACTTTGTTTTTTTCAGATCCCAAGTTGTGCATGTAGAGGTGGCAACTAAACGAAAACAGCATTAACACATCCTTTGACTTATATATTGAGCAAATCTGACCTGGAAATTAAGAAAAAATAAGGCAGCCCATGAGATCTAGCTTCATAGTCACTTTTATTACTTTAGCTGCTCTTTAACTGAAAAGGGATGAGTGCTTTAATCCTGAATGAGTGTTTTTCCCCATAGAACAGCAGATAGAAATATATCCGTTCAGGTTGTATTATCCAGTGAGAATTTTGGTCTGTATTTTCCATTAATATGATAATGCTTCTACATCTTTCAAGTTCTGAGCCCCATTATTAAGGGGAAATACTTAAATAGGTTTTACAAAGACTGTAAGGATTGTTATTTGAATTTGCCATGTTAACAGGAAGTCTTTATACTATAGTATTTCACTATACTTCATTTTTTATGACATCTATTCTCTTTATATTTAAAAATTAAATACAGGGTGGGAAGTGGAACATATTGGAAGGCTTCCCCGCCCCCTTCTAAATGTTCTACAGCTGAGATACAACTAAGCAGAACACTTGAATGAGAAACAAGAGGGAATGAAAACAATATCAGAAAAATGCACAGTGGTGAGATATGTAAATATTTCCATTAACATGAGCATTAAAATATTTCACAACGCTAAATCTTTGGGGAATCCATGAGACTTTGCAAAGAAACATGTAATTAGTAATTGTTACAATAATTGAATGTGACCTGAAGCCCACAGAAGTCAATTGAAAGATTCCCATTAAATGTGGCGGTCTTAAAATGAGCAATAGGAAAACTCCTATTAACTTTAGTAGCACCAGGGAGATCAGAAAATAAATGTATGACAATTCTTCATAACTACAGCAATAATAGTACCGTAACACAAGAAAAAATGGTTCATAAGATTTCTGTAGGTTGTAACCGCAAACAGTCCACAATTATCATTTAAGTATTGGCATAGTAGTGCCTAGAAACCCTCACCAACAAAGGGGCCTGCATTGTACTAGATGGTGTATCTAGTACAATGCAATCCACTGACTCCATCTGTGCAACACAATATTTTTAGAAATCTCACACTGGTACCTTCTTTGTGTTTTGTCAAATCTGCTGTGAAAGTGTTCTTAAAACGAACATGTGCTGGGTCACCAACCGAGACGGCTATAACATGAAATATATGGAGACATACAATTCTCTCCACAGGGAGTACAGTCACAAATGTAATTGATGCATTTTTTGTTTTAACAAGCGTCATCAGCTTGGAAGCATGTCCTCTAGAATGGTGGCTGAAGCATGGAAGAGGCATATGAATGTTTAGCATATCTGGCATGTAAATACCTTGCAACGCTGGCTACAAAAGTGTCGTGTGAACACCTGTTCTCACTTTCAAGTGACATTGTAAATAAGAAGCAGGTAGAAGTATTGCCCATCAATGTAAACAAACTTGTTTGTTGTAGTGACTGGCAGAATAAGAAATAGGACTGAATGGATTTGTAGGTTCTAAAGTTTTACACTGTCCATTCAGTCCTATTTCTTATTCTGTTTTGTTTTTGAGTGCACTTCTATAAGCAAAAAAAATCTGCATTAGTAAGTTACACTTCTGCGATAAAGAGATTGCACTTCAGTAATTGTATGAGGTGAATTGAAAAATACAATTTTTCTTTTATCATTTTTACAATGAATATATTTTTAATAAAAAATAATGCTATAAAGTGAGCACTGTGCACTTTTTATTCTGTATTGTGATTGAAATAAATTTTGAAAATGTAGAAAAACATCAAAAAACATTTAATAAATGTCAATTGGTATTCTATTATTATAAGTGTGATTAATCATGATTAATTTTTTTACTCACGATTAATTTTTTTGAGTTAATCGCATGAGTTAACGGTGATTAATTGACAGCCCTAATTTAGATATGTGTTTCTCTCCCCTGTTGCCATGTGAAAAATCCACATAAACTGACTGTGCCATGATGGAGCGTCTGAGTTTCATACTGGCAGACCCCAATGACTGTACGGAGTTGATAGCAGGATTGGGGGCTGATTAGCTTACTATAGAGGGAAACCAGCAATGGTGAATATGCCCGAAGTGCTGGAAAAAAGGCACAAATGCATACCGAAACTGGAACAAATATGGATTAGTCTTCTCTCCCCCACCCATTTCTTTTAATTACAGTGATCACAGGCATTGCTTGCAGCAATAGTAAGTATAAGCTGTAAGATGGAGGTACAATTTTTAAGATGACAACAGGTCTTCAACATTCCTGACTGTGTCATAGATATTTCGGATATACAGAATAGCTGGATATGCTATAGAAGATCAACATATGTGATCCTGAGTGAGAATCGCTATTACATTTTAGCAGTGGAATGAACTATTTGCTGTATTGCTAAATTACTCAGTGTAATTTGACAATTAATATGTGCAAAATTTAGGTGAAATTGCCACAAGGAAATATGATGAATCTATTGTCTGATGATGTTAAAAGAGGACAATTATATTCACCTTGCTCATAATAATTTTAATTCCTTTATTTGCTATGGTTTCAATTTAACTTGTCTGGTTTTTTTTTTTTAACTCATTTTAAAAGATAGCATGTAATATGACCTTCACTACTTGTTCTCTATAATTAAGTCACAAAAAACTACTTTAACATTAGATTGAGGGTTCAATTTAAATTCACAGAAGCTAAGAAATTGAGACATAATGCTGAAAATCTGTCCTTAAGGCAGCATCTGTGAAAATCAGGCCCTTGGTGTTTCAAGTTGTGCAGCCAAAAATTGAGCTCAAATTATTGGACACTTACACATCTTGCGTTAATCTCTCGAGGCTACATTGAGAGTTGGTAGAAGTGGCTGTATCTTCACTGATTTCACTGGATTCTGTTTACACAAATTCTCAATTGTGCCCCCTTTGTCTCATTTTCCTCATATGAGAAATGGGGGGCCATAATATTTACCTCCCTCACACATGACTTGTAAGGATTAATTAGTTAATATCATACAATCATTTAAAGATACAGATGTTTAAATTTAACAAACATTTCCATAATTTACTGTATCTTAATATTATGTGGCTAATGTTTTCTATTTCTCATAGTTAGTCCCTCTTCCCCACAAAAATAAAAACAAAAACAAAACAAAAAAGGACAGTGGAGGTCATTTAAAGGGAAACAAATTCTTACCCCTGTGCTTTCACCATCTGTCTGCCCTTTGTATGAACTGAAAAAAGAGACTATTTAACAGTAAACGGTAAGATGCAAATGTTCTAAATACGTTCTTTGAATACCACAGCCTACATCTGCTGTGTTTTATGCATAGTGGTTTTCTTCAGTCTCTTTCTCAAACTGTTATGTGTTAGACAATTGTACAGATCTGAGTTACCAGACTCCATTTTTGTGTAAAGTGTTCATTGCCAAGTGGTCTGCATGGAAAACAAAATTATGTGATTTGTATCATGTTGATTGGGACCATTCTCATAGTGGCACAATGAGCATACTTTGGAGAGTAAAGCATGATTTCAATGAAGAACTCCTAGTGATGAAACATCCTACCCTGCCTCTGTCACAATGTACCAACCTTCATATCACCCTGTATCTAATGCACCTGTGTTTTCCATTGACTTGACACACAGGGTTTTGTATCTAAAGCTATTTTCTGATATTACTACTAAAGTAAATATGGGGGTGCAAGGCTATATATATGAGAGAGAGTGACGCACAGTCTTGCTAATCTTTTATAAGGGTTTCAAAAACTATTCACTGCTGCCCACATGAACAGCTCTTCCTCCTCTAATGAGCATGCCTCATTATTCCTTTGAGCCAACCTGCAGTTCTTCTGTAATACAGTATATAGGTTTTCAGACAGTTGCTATACATCTGCTTAGCCATATGTGGTTGAATCACTTATGTTCCATGGCACAAACCTGTAGCTTTCTGTGCTATGGAGAGACCCACCATTACATACACTGCAGCTGCACTTTGATTTTACCTGTTTGTGAGCATACTGGGAGACTCTCAGATTTAAAACTTGCCTTGTACTTTTGTTCCCTGAATTGATGAATTGTTATGTGTATTTCATTGAAAGGGGTGTTTTGATTCTGCTCTCATACCTAACACATAGCCACACACCTTTTAAGTAGGTAATTTAGGCCCTCTATGTAGGTTACTCCTTCATGAGTTTGTGCTTTATTTTTATTTGTCTCCAGTAATGCCCACAGAGTAGTGCTACATAAATAGAAAAGAAAGCACCGTCCTTGCCTTGAAGAAAGGGCAGACTGGATAAGGTGTATGGCCCCAAACTGTGGTTCTCCCACTGTCTTCATGGATCTTAGAGCATCTCCATAAAGGTATATACCAACACACTTCCTCCTGATCCTGGATGGGTGGGGTCTTATGGCAGCAAAACTCCTGTTTAGCAAGGCACATACCCTTTGTATTCCCCTGTCCCAGCCTTTTGTCCTTTAGTGAGAAAAATATATGCTCTTACCCTGGACGAGTAATGGATAATATCACATTTGAATGAACCATCCTATATCTACAACATCTAATGCTCTTATGTGTTCCTTTTGAAATCTGTAACAGACAGAGGGATACAGTACGCAAGTCAATTTTATCAGCAAACTTTCTTCCATATTAAATATTTCATTCATTCTAAAATCTGCAGACAGCTTAAAAATAGGCTTCATGTTACTGCCTATCAATGTGCTGAAAAGCCAGAAGCAGACTGAGGTTCTGATAGAGAATCTACTTGTGATAATAGGAGTTGGACTGTCAGTCATCCTCCCTATTTCTTTAGTCCATGAAAACACAACCTAAATATTTAATGGGTGGTATGATTACATCTGACAAAACCCTGAGTGAGAAGCATAGGCAGCAATGTTCTAATTTATTTTTGCATTCTAAGTATGCTACAGTATAGACTCATAAAAACACACATGGTTATCATACTCATGGTTTCAAGGCAGATTTAGTCCATCCTCCTGCCAATGCATGATTCTTCTCTACAGAATGTGTGCTAATGCTTTGTCCCAGATAGTTTTACATGTCTCAAGTGATAAGAATCCCACAGCTTTCCATGGGAGACTACTGCATCCATGCAGTGGAAAGTCTCTGGAAAGCAGGGGTTGTACTCTGCACCAGACTCACAATCTTGGTGGGATTAATTGAGCTGAGCATGGGCATGACCTTACTTCACCTTATGTCCCTGCTCAGCTGTGTCACTATGTAGCTCAACATTATTTATTATAAGAACGGCCATTCTGAGTCAGACCAAAGGTCCATCTAGCCCAGTATCCTGTCTTTCAACAGTAGCCAGTGCCAGGTGCCCCAGAGGGAAAGAACAGAATGGGTAATCATCAAGTGATACATTCCTTGTCACCCATTCCCTGCTTCTGGCAAACAAAGGCTAGGGACACCATCCCTGACCATCCTGTCTAAAAGCTATCAATGGACTAATTCTCCATGAATTTATCTAGTTCTTTTTTGAATAATTTTTTTGAATAATTAATTATTTTTATTAGGTAAGTTGTCAAGGTTCCTTAATCAGACTAAAAAAAATACCGTTAATAATTTTCCAAAGGGGACACTGAGGAAGAGAGTGATGGTCACTCACCTGGTCAGTGGCACAGGCAAGAATAGAGCTCAGGTCTCCTGACTCCCAGCACAGTCCAAGTCACTAGCCATTGGATCATTCTGTCCCATATTATTTTCTTTTTACAGTTGTATCTCCAGGGTAGCAATTCACCTCACTTTGACCTTGTTTACCCTAAAACATACTTCGGTATAACGTATGTTGGCAGAAGTGTCAATAATCCATACCCCTGAGCGACATACGTTATACCATCCTAAGTGCCTATGTAGACAGAGCTATGTTAATGGGAGAGTTTCTCTCACTGATGTAGCTACTACCTCTTATGGGTGGTGGAGTAATTAAGCCAATGGAAGAGATCTCTCCCATTGGCTTAGAAGGTCTTCACCAGAAGCTGCACTGCTATAGCTATAGTGTATTTATAGTCTGGCTATAGCCTGTATTTGCTATCCTTAGAAGCCCTCACATGATAGCAAACCTTACACTGTCCAAAAGGCTTGCATACACATTTTTCCAGAGCTCATCAAGAATTCACCTTTACTTGTCCAGAGGAGTTTATTATGTGGCAACATGCGCTTCCTCTCAGCATCTCAGCTGCGTAGTGTGAAAATCTAAGCAATTCCTTATCTTTGTGACTATTAAGCTGAAAAAACTGGTTTTCAGGGGCAGATCCTCATCTAGTGTAAATCAGAAGACCCTTGATGATTTTAACGGGGCTCAGTTCATTTACATCAGCTGAGAAGCTGACCGCAGTATTTATCTGGGTAGCTGTCCCTCACGCTCTAAGGCTAAGGAGTTACCTTATGCAAGAATTTTTCAATTTCATCTTTATTGTTAATAGAATATGGCAAGATTTTGCTTCTGGAGGATTTTAATATGTATGCGGATTCCAACTCTATTTTTATGGCTTCAGTTTTTCAGATTTATTAGAAAGCCTTTGATGTGTCCCAAAATCTTTCCAAGCCAAGCCATAATAGCAGCTGAAATATTCAAAATGATGATATTTTATGGCATATCAGTTACTGGGCTGTCAGTAGCAGATCTCTGACCATTTTGTAGTTTCATTTGTGTTTAAATTTACCTTTGTCATTAACTACAGGCTGTATAAATTCACTAGTATCCATTAAAGACTATAACCCCAGGTAAGCTCCGTGAAGTCCTTCTTTAATTCATCTCCTGAGAGAACGTTCTCTCTATACTTGAAGCATTGGTATTTTTATTCAATCAGTTTTTGTCTAATATTCTTGATTTGTTAGCGTCCCTCTTGATTAATTAGATACATTTAATTTTAAGTACAGGGCTTCTTGGTGCAGTTATTATCTCAGCCAAATGAAAGCTTTTGTTATAAAACCTGAATGTAGATGGAGGACTTTTAAAGTACAGACATTTTATTTAGCATGGAAGAATTTTTGGTAGCACAGAGTGTGTGAAGAAGACACTTTGATAAAGTTTTAGATCTGGGAGTGACTGAGGTTCAGCGCTGTTAGCCTCAGACAGTTGTTTGCCACAATGAAAACAATTCTCCACCATAAAGATATGGATCTTTTTTCCCCTCTAGCAGAACCTTCCAATGAGAAATGTAATGAATTCTTCAAACAGTTCATAGCAAGCCTCAGAATATTACAGCAATTTTTTTTAACACTCTATTCCTGCCAGTAACTGTTTCTGATGTTACTGCTAATGAGTGAGTTTCATAAAAGAAATATCTGTGGTATTTATTACAATGGACGTGCTCCTCAACAGCAAGTATGGGTGAAAAGGGCACGTTAAAAATAAAACTTCCTCCCCCCAGTTGTTGCACAACTTCCAAAGTGTCCAAAACTGAAAATGCTTTAGAGAGAGGGAGAAACTTCCAACATGAACTCTGCATCGTTTCACTGCTCCAGTGGCTCAAAGTGGCCCTGTATTTAGCTTAACTGGCAACTGAACAAGTCCTCTTCTATTGCATTATCCTCTGGTGGCAAAGACCCACCATGATGAACCCTCATAATATCTTCGACACCAACTCTGTTCTTGCAAGGCTGTGGCCATGAGGAAGGAGGACTTAATTAGAATGTCCTTGTGCATGCATGATCCCCAGCTGCCATAATGGCCCCTTGGGTCTTGTCATACAGAGAGCCCTTGGCAAAGAGTCCCTTATTTTTCTCTCACCTTTGACCTGACAAACTCACATACGACATATAGGATATTTATCCATAAACAATAACATGTAAGGTATCTACAGAAAGCTTGTCACTTGCCAAGATTATAATCATAGTGAGATATAAGTACAGGTGATATATAAGGAATAAAATGTTAATATGGGAAGTACACTTCATGCACTTGTAGTAGAAATTAGTCACCAGGACATAATGTATTTCGATGATGACCTGTTCAAACAAGAGGTAGTTATCAATCCTCCGTAGTAAGCCAGCAAGGTAATGCAATATTCTATTGTGTACCCTTGCCACATCCTAGAACAATCAATGGAAAACCATCAAACAGAATGTCAAATGGTCAAAACCACTTGGAGGTGAAAAGGAACATTATAGCAGGCAGGAGATCATCCTGGCTATGAATAAAAACAAAGGGCTGTTTCAATATCACAAAGGGTAGGCAAAGGCACTGTGGCTTAATTCACTGAAAGATCAGGGGGCTTTCATGAACATTTGGATCCTAATTCTTGTGAAACTGGACAATTCTGCAACACACTGTACTTTGTGGGGGTTGAGTTGTCTACTTTATTATACAGGAAAGGGAATTATTGATAAGATTTGACCCAGGTTTGTGTTTTAAGATTTTGTTTTGTGTGGTAACCATTTGCTCCCATCACTTTCTCTCATTTCAATTAAATCGTTATTCTTTCTTAAATAAATCTATTTTGTGTTTTATCCTAAGTGCTCAGAAATGCTGTATGGTTTACAGCAGCAGTGGTTTCAGGTAAAAGTGGTGAACTGGGATACATTGCACCTTTGGGTGCAGAAGATCTGGAATCTCTGCGAGCAGCCAGTGGCAGAGGCTGGATATCACAGGTGAACAATTCAAAGTGAATCCAGGATTGGGTGCTGTTGTTAACCTGGGGCTGGAATAGCCCAGAGAAGAGTGCTTGACCATCTGAAAGGCTGGCGGTGTTAGGAAACTGATAGCCAGAAACACACTGTTTTGCTGGAGGTGGGGTTACAAGGCGAGTTACAGCCCTGGGTGCCATGAGAACCATCACAGATCTGTCTGTGGCTAGTATAATTGCAGCACTCCTTAGGATGCTCTAACAGTGGGGATCTGGCACTTGGCTTGCCACAAGCCACTTGTGCTGGGTGGGTATGGGGCAAAGTTGACCTCCTCTCTGCCAGCTGTGCTGAGCACCCAGTGAGACTGGAGAATTGAGGCTAAATCTCACAGCAGTTAATGTCACACATATTTTACAACAAAACCCTCTTGGCTAAGCCTCCTGAGAAAAATATAGACTAGATAAAAACAGCATTACTATAATCAACTGGCTATTGTGTTGTGTGCACCACTGCCCTCTCATGGATAGAATCAGAATTGCTCAATGGTGTCAGGCCCCATATGTGTAACTGTTTAGCTAAAGTGGTAGAAACATATATGAGTTTTGCTTATATCATTACTGTTACCATGATGCCACAACCAAGTAACAATGGTATGCATTATAGGGCCACTGTGAAGTCCTAGAGACCCATAGATTGTTTCAGTGTTCAATTGTATTATGAGGGTAGGAGGTTTTTTCCCCCAAAAAGCAGCAGAATCCTTTGGCACCTTATAGACTAACAGACGTTTTGGAGCATGAGCTTTCGTGGGTGAATATCCACTTTATCAGATGCATGTAGTGGAAATTTCCAGGGGCAGGTATATATATGCTAGCAAGCAAGCTAGAGATAATGAGGTTAGTTCAATCAGGGAGGATGAGGCCCTATTCTAGAAGTTGAGGTGTGAAAACCAAGGGAGGAGAAACTGGTTTTGTAGTTGGCAAGCCATTCACAGTCTTTCTTTAATCCTGAGTTGATAGTGTCAAATTTGCAGATGAACTAAAGCTCAGCAGTTTCTCTTTGAGGTCTGGTCCTGAAGTTTTTTTGCTGCAGGATGGCCACCTTAAGGTCTGCTATAGTGTGACCAGAGAGGTTGAAATGTTCTCCTACTGGTTTTTTAATGTTATGATTCCTGATGTTAGATTTGTATCCATTTTATCCTTTTCTGTAAGACTGTCATGTTTGGCCGCTGTACATGCAGGAGGGTCAATTGCTGTGCTATGATGCGGTGACATATACATTGGTGACGATGTCAGGGTTTGAATGAACCTGGTGATAGTGTGGCTGATCTGGTTAGGTCCTGTGTATGGTGTCGCCGTTGTAGATATGTGGACAGAGTTGGCATCGAGGTTTGTTGCATGGATTGGTTCCGAGCTAGAGTTACTATGGTGCGGTGGTTGTAGTGCTGTGCGAATATGTTTCAGGTGGCAGGTTGTCTGTGGGCGAGGACTGGCCTGCCACCCAAGGTTTGAAAGTGTGGGATCATTGTCCAGGATGGGTTGTAGATCCCTGATGATGCTGGAGGGTTTTAGCTGGGACTGTATGTCGATGGCCAGTGGAGTCCTGTGGGTTGTCTTTCTTGGGTTTGTCTTGCAGTAGGACGCTTCTGGGTACACGTCTGGCTCTGTTGATCTGTTTCCTTATTTCCTTGTGCAGGTATTGTAGTTTTGAGAATGCTTGGTGGAGATTTTGTAGGTGTTGGTCTCTGTCTGAAGGGTTAGAGGAGATGTGGTTGTGCCTCAGTGCTTGGCAGTAGACAATGGATCATGTGATGTGCCCAGGATGGAAGCTGGAGGCATAAAGGTAGATTGGTCCACTTCCTAGACACCCCGGTGCAAATAAGTGATGGTCACATTAACACCACCCTATACGGAAAACCTGCCAAGCGCTATGCCTACCTTCATGCTTCCAGCTTCCATCCCGGGCACATCACACGAGTGCAAGACAAACCCAAGAAAGAAACCAACAGGACTCCACTGGCCGTCACATACAGTGCCCAGCTAAAATCCCTCCAATGCATCATCAGGGATCTACAATCTGTTTTCTCAGTTCTAGGCTGAGAAGAAGCAGCAATAGTCCAAAGAATCTTAGCAAGCTACTAAAGACCATACAGTATAGGTGACCAGCAGGGGCGGCTCTAGGTATTTTGCCACCCCAAGCACGGCAGGCAGGCTGCCTTCGGCTTCTTGCCTGAAGGAGGTCCCCGGTCCTACGAATTCGGCGGCAGCCTGCGGGAGGTCCGCCAAAGCGGTGGGACCAGTGGACCCTCTGCAGGCATGCCGCCGAAGGCAGCCTGCCGCCCTCACAGCAACCAACAGAGTGCTCCCCGTGGCTTGCCGCCCCAAGCACGCGCTTGGCGTGCTGGTGCCTGGAGTTGCCCCTGATGACCACATCCTATTCCTGGAAGAAGCACCAAGAATGTTGAACACATGACGTGACACTTCCACAGCAACTGAACATAAGTTCAAAGTGGATGCCATATGATCCACTATGTCATGGAACTGCAAAGTATCCTCGGGAGGAGACAATGCAGAAGCAACACATATGTTTGTCAAGTGATAAATCAGGATCAAAGTCTGTATCCACCTGATCCTGCTCAAAAAGAGGAGCTCTACCTTCCTCCTGCTCTTCAAACAGACTGTCAGGCAACATGGTCTAAGTGGCAGATAGCTCTGCTGGCACCAGATCCAAAGACTTCTCTGCCTCTGTATCCTTATAGTCAGACCATCATGTCTATATCCATAAAGCAGATGATTTAAAAATTCCTGTGGTGTAAATCAATAATATTACAGGGCCCGGGACTGCCAATCTCTCCAACAGCTGAGATCATGGAACGTATCCACAGGAGGTGACACAAACTATTCAAAAGACTGAGGAGACCCAGACTTAAGTGGCACAAATCTGGACAGTTCAGGTCTTTTAACTCTTCCTTTATCCTCTGACTGAGGATCCATCTTCAGATCCTCTGTGGATCTCACTGGCGATAACAATGGCACCCGAGGATGTAGAGATATAAATGGTGAGAAGGATTTGCCTGCTTCTTCTTAGCGTATGGGCAACGTTCCTCGGGTTGCATCTGACCAGAATTCATCACCAAATTTGGTCCGCTGGTTGGATCATTAGCTTCCCCGGCTTGTGCCGGGTACTGACAAGGAGTACAATGTGAACGCTGATCCATGCCCCTCATCTGCCTGCTGATACTGTAGGAGTCTGAGGAGGAGTCAAAGACAAACCTGGAGAAAGACTCACAGTATCATCTGCTCTATCCCTCTTTTCAGGTGAAGAGGGTACAGATCTAGGAGCTGATATAGCCTCTCTTCCACTATCCCATTTGAGGAAAACTCAAAATGAGCAGTGAACATCAGGCACCATGGTATTGTTTGTGGATCTGAGGATGGCACTGGAGCAAGAACAGACCACTGTGCTCACCTGCAAACTTAGCTAATGCCAAATTTGGAGATAGAAACATTTTGTTGCACCCCTGGGCTGTGAAATCAAATGTGGAACAGTTTTAGGTTTCAAAGATTGCATCAAAGAGATCATATCTGGAGCAGACTGATGAGACAAGTCTGACCCATAGGATCTGGTACTGCTCACAGAAGCCATCATCTCCCTCACCTTCAGAACTGACGGCATAATTCTAGACTCCTTAACAGTCAACCAGACAGAAAGTGCCTCCAAGGCCTTAACAACTTTAACAGGAGGATCTGGTGAACCAGGAACAGGAGATTGAACCAACAAAGATACCAATCCCTGGGATCCTTTAGACACTGTAATCTTGTGAGATGAAGCAACCAGAGCCAAAATAGACCTCTTAATCTTTGGATCAGACTATCTCCCAGAATCTGATGGTTAGCAGCAAAAGCTTCTTTAAGCAGAAGCACCTGCAGTTTCTTCTATCTCTCCTTTTCCTTCTGGGTGTTCTATTTGCAGAACTTTTACACCCAGAGCAGAGTGGCCTTCTCTGAGGCACTTAAGGTATCTAACACAGTCATCTGATACTGGGAAGACAGCTGGACATGAAGCAGATTTCTTAATACCCAACTCCATCTTTGGTTCCACTCTCACATGGAACTTGACCTAAAAACTACTAGCTATACTATAAAACTACCTTAAACTGCCCTAAGAACAAACTATCCAAAGGCACTAAATAGTAGAAAACCCCAGATCTGACAGACTGAAGCAGTTCACTTCCATCTGGTACAGCTGTTGGAAGGAACTGAGGAAGCAGAGGGCACAGCATCCCCTTACAGAGACTCATTCTCAGAATTTTTTGAGACATTGAGGGAACGCACATGTGCTCTAATGGACACTACGTAGAGAAGGTTCTACTATTTGGATGCACTGAGTAGCACATTATGCATAAGTGGGAATGTGCACAGCCACTCACAGAAGAACTAAGCAGTTGTTTGGTGGGAAGTAAAGTACAGTCATGGATCAAAAACTGGCTAAGTCAGATGTGGCAAGAAGTGAGAACAGGGAATGTAATATCATCATGGAAAAAGGTTAACAATGGGGTGCTATAAGATTCTGTCCTAGGATTAGTGTTATAGTTCAAAATTATTTGGAAAAGGGGGTGATCAAGCAGTGCTTAGAGACTAGCCGCATTGAAGTTAATGAAAAAATTCCCACTGGCTTCAGTGGGGCCATGATTTCACTCTAGGCCAATAATAATGTAATTTAAAAATTCAACCAGACCTGAAAAACATCCGCATCTTGGAAGGATTTCACACGTTAATGGAAACACATCTGAACCAATGGGCCAAATTTACCCCTGCTACAGTTCTATTGAAATCAATGGAGTTACAATAGAATGAATTTGGCACAGTATTTTTATCCTATTCAGACTCGAGGATGTTAAAAGGAATATTTTTTCAGCCTCGAAATAATGTGGAAAGGTTACACTGCAGCTCCAGTCATACAATAATGAATGTTTCTTTTCAGTGCACTGTGGAACAGATTCTGATCACTGTTACATCAATTTTAATCTGTAATGACTCCATTAGGTTTATTATGGATTACCCAGATAGGTGATGGAGGACAGAATCTGGCCCTCTGCAAATAAGAGTCCCATTGTTTCATTAGTATTTTTAAGACAAAACATTTCATCTTTTTTCCATCTCTCTAGAAAAATGGTTTGCACATAGATTTAGTTAACTACTATCTTTTAAATTCAAGAAAAGAGAAATGATAAATGTGACAGCATGATATAAAAGTCCTCTTCTAGTTATTATTCTTTGTAATGTGAATTATCTGAAAAAAGAATTTGGCTATAATTTAATATTATTAAACACAATATATCACTATCACTTAGGAATATATGATGATTTATCATAGGAAATAGATCAGCAGCAGCTAGAAACATGATTGGTCTTCTCTCTGCAGCCTCTTTCACAGTTTTTCTGAATATGTCCCTAGATTACCTTTAAATATAATTATGGAGTTTGGTTGTTGTGAGGTAAGGAATAGGCTAAGTGCTAGTGTGAGTTTGAAAGACCATGTGTATTGAAATGAGATGAGGAAATAGTGACTAGAATTTAAATAATATAATTTTCACACACTTTAAGAAACAGAAAGGTCAGAGAAATCTAAATAATTTTAATGTTGATGTTCTATGCACACAAGTAAAGCTGAGTAGCAAAGCTGAGAAAACAAAAGGGAGATTAATTTGAGCCTATACACAAGAGGGAAATTTTAGCATGTGGATCATGAGAAATATTTTCATGTGGCTTAAGATAGATGGGATTTTGTATTTCTAAGTCAGTATAATAATGCTAATTTATCTAAACTTTCAAATCTGTTGCTAATTATTAGGGCTAAAAGAATACTGCAAAATCCACTTTTTCTGGATTACAAAAAGTCAGCTTTGCATGATCTGTTCACAGGATTGGCACTGGGCCAATGACTGCTTGTTTTGCTTGGAGTTTCAGTTTCTAGGTTTTCCTTCTCACCTACAAGATCAAGGTCCCATTGTGCTTAAGCATTTTATAAACACAAAGCAAGAGACAATCACTGCCCCAAAATTTAGAAACTAAATAGAAAAGACAGATAAAGAGCGAGGAGGGGAAATAGGCCTAGAGATATGAAATGACTTGCCCAAGATCACACAGCAGGTCTGTGGCAGAGGCAGAAAGAGAAGCCAGGTTATCTGAGCTCCAGTCCAGTGCCTAAGCCACTGGACCACAATGCAAGAGAAAGAGATGATGTAAATTTGAGATTGAAAGAAGCTCAAAAGTAGCTGCAAACGTTACAAGTCAGCTAGGCTTCTAGATACAGCAGAAGTGAAAAGACAATGGCTTCTCACCAGAGAGCAGAGTGAGCTGCAAAGAGTAGGCTGAAGGTCTGATCCTGACATCTCTTACTACTTGGTGTAATGCATGGACTTCAGTGAAACTGGTTATAGCAGCAAGATCTATGTTCAGTAGTAAATATTTGGAGAAGTAGTTCTTATGTTTGAAGGAGGTAAGTACACATTCTGCCAGCAAGTGCATACAGGTAGCTCCCACTGAAGTTCAGGGAGTTGCACAAATATTTTCCAGGGTGCAATCTGGCATTATGGGAGCACATGAGGAAGTATTGCAGGTGGATATATGGTGCCAAAGACATTGGGGAAGATGCTCCAACATGCTTGTCTCCACCTCTGCCGCTGACCCACAATATGCCCATACACTAGAGGCAGCGAAACCAGGGTAGAGGCATGGGACTCTGATGTGGCACACATATACCAACAAGGAATTCTCCACTGACAGAGAAATTTTCTGCTTGGCACGTATGACAATATTAAAGCCCTTTTGTGTCACCCATGTGGTGTAAAAAGGCGATCATCAAATTTAAGAATATGGCCCATAGAGTTCTTCCTCCTTCTCCTTGGTTATTGCTCATTAATGATCGGATAAATAGATACAGCCAAGAACATAAACATAAGAACATAAGAACGGCCGTAGCGGGTCAGACCAAAGGTCCATCTAGCCCAGTATCTGTCTACCGACAGTGGCCAATGCTAGGTGCCCCAGAGGGAGTGAAGCTAACAGGCAATGATCAAGTGATCTCTCTCCTGCCATCCACCTTCCATCCTCTGGTGAACAGAGCTAGGGACACGATTCTTTACCCTTCCTGCGCTTAATAGCCATTTAGTGGACTTAGCGCCACCATGATTTATCCAGTTCCCTTTTAAACATTGTTATGTCCCAGCCTTCACAACCTCCTCAGTAAGGTTCCACAAGTTGACTGTGCGCTATGTGAAGAAGTTTATTTGTTTTAAACCTGCTATCTTGTAATTTCATTTGGTGACCCTAGTTCTTGTATTATGGGAATAAGTAAATAACTTTTCTTCATTCCACTTTCTCCACAACACTCATGATTTTATATACCTCTATCATATCCCTCCTTAGTCTCCTCTTTTCCAAGCTGAAGCAGCCTAGCCTCTTTAATCTTTCCTCGTATGGACCCTCTCCAAACCCTAATCATATTTTAGTTGCCTTTTTTGAACCTTTTCTAGCTAGAATATCCTTTAGAGGTGAGGAGACCACATCTGTACACAGTATTTGAGATGTGGGTGCACCATGGATTTATATAAGGGCAATAATATATTCTCAGTCTTATTCTCTATCCCCTTTTTAATGATTCCTAACTCCTGTTTGCTTTTTTGACCCCCTCTGCGCACTGCGTGGACATCTTCAGAGAACTATCCACAATGACACCAAGATCTTTTCCTGACTCCTTGTAGCTAAATTAGCCCCAATCATATTGTATGTATAGTTGGGGTTATTTTTTCCAATGTGCATTACTTTACATTTATCCACATTAAATTTCATTTGGCATTTTGTTGCCCAATCACTTAGTTTTGTGAGATCTTTTTGAAGTTCTTCACCAATCTGCTTTGGTCTTAACTATCTTGAGTAGTTTAGTATCATCTGCAAACTTTGCCCACTCCACCGTTTTAACCTTTCTCCAGATCATTTATGAATAAATTGAATAGGAATTGGTCCTAGACTGACCCTTGGGAACACACTAGTTACCCTCTCCATTCTGAGAATTTACCATTAATTCCTACCCTTGTTCTCTATCTTTTAACCGGTTCTCAGTCCATGAAAGGGCCTTCCCTTTATCCCCATGACAGTTAATTTAATAATCAGCCTTTGGTGAG
Organism: Chelonoidis abingdonii; assembly: GCF_003597395.2. NCBI lineage: Eukaryota > Metazoa > Chordata > Testudines > Testudinidae > Chelonoidis > Chelonoidis abingdonii. Next base: position 65,744,648 of record NC_133778.1, read on the forward strand.
GGACCTGTCTAAGGCTTTCTGGAATCTAAGTACACATGTCCAATTGGATCCCTTGTCCACATTTGTTATCCCTTTCCAAAGAACTCTAATAGATTAGTAAGACACGATTTTCCTCTTACAGAAACCATGTTGACTATTGCTCAACAGTTTATGTTTTTCTATGTGTCTGGCAATTTTTATCTTAACTATTGTTCGGATAATTTGCCTGGTACTGACGTTAGACTTAGCGGTCTGTAATTGCTGGGATCACGTCTTGAGCCTTTTTAAATATTGGCATTACATTAGCTAACTCGGTCATTGGTACAGAAGCCGATTTTAAAGGACAGGTTACAAACCTTAGTTAATAGTTCCGCAACTTCACATCTGACTTCTTTGTAGAACTCTTGGGTGAATGGTATCTGGTGCCCGGTGGATTGTTAATGTTGAGTTATCATTAATTCCAAAAACCTCCTCTTAGTGACACTTTAATCTGTGACATTCCTCAGATTTGTCACCTACAAAAGCCGGCTCAGTTTGGGAATCTCCCTAACATCCTGCAGCCGTGAAGACTGAAGCAAAGAATCCATTTAGTTTTCCGCAATGAGCTTTATCGTCTTTAAGCGCTCTTTTGTATTTCGATCGTCAAGCGGAGCCCCACTGGTTGTTAGCAGGCTTCCTGCTTCTGATGTACTAAAAACATTTTGTTATATACCTTTGGAGTTTTTGGCTAGCCATTCTTCAAACTCCTCTTTGGCTTTTTCTTATTACATTCTTGCACTAAGCTGGCATGTTGTGCCCTTCTATTTGCCTCACTGGATTTGACTTCCACTTTTTAAAGGAAGTCTTTTTCTCACTGCTTCTTTTACATGGTTGTTAAGCCACGGTGGCTCTTTTTAGTCTTTTACTGTGTTTCTTAATTTGGGGTATACATGAAGTAGGGCCTCTATATGGTGTCTTAAAAAGGGCCCATGCAACTTGCAGGATTTCACTTTAGTCACTGTACCTTTTAATTTTGTTTTAACTAACCCCCTCATTTGTATAGGTTCCCTCTTTTTGAAATTAAATGCCACAGAGTTGGGCTGTTGAAGTGTTCTTCCTCCCAAGGATGTTGAATGCTAATTGTATATCATGGTCACTATTTCCAAGTCAGTCTCTGCTATATGTTACCTCTTGGAAGAGCTCCTGTGCCCACTCAGGATTAACTCTAGAGTTGCCTCTCCCCTTTGTGGTTTCCCGTACCAGCTGCTTCATGAAGCAGTCATTTAAAGTATCGAAAAATTTATCTCTGCATTTCGTCCTGAAGTGAAATGTTCCCAGTCAATATGGATAATTGAAATCCCCCAGTATTATTGGGTTCTAATTTTGATAGCATCTCTAGTTTCCCTTAGCATTTCATTCAATCATTATTACTGTCCTGTGCAGGGTGTCGATATAGATCCCTAAGTGTCTATATTTTTATTAAGAGCATGAAATTTCATCCAATAGCGATTCTATGACTGTGGATTCGCTTAAGATTTTGACTTCATTTGAATCTACATTTTCTTCTTTCACACATATAGTGCCATCCTCCCCCTGCATTGACCTGTTCTGTCCTTCCGATATATTTCGTTACCCTGGGAGAATGATTATGTGTCCCATGATCTGCGCTCCAGTCCACCAGGTTCTCTGTGTGCCTATATTCATCGGATATATCCTCCTGTTTATTCACAAGGCACCTAGATTCACCGAACTCTATTATTTATACTTCTAAGCATTTGAGACATTGCCTTACACTTTCCCTGTTATTTGCCTGCCCTTTTCTGATGTGCCAGATTCTTTTTTATGTGACTGTTTATCATCTTATCCGGCCCTTACATTATCCTCTTCCATCCTCTGTTCCTGACTATAACCTGGAGATTCCCTATCATCAGACTCTCCCCTAAGAGAAGTCTCTGTCCGATCCACATGCTCCTCTGCAGCAGTGGGCTTTCCCCCATCTCCTAGTTTAAAAATTGCTCTACAACCTTTTTAATGTTTAGTGCCAGCAGTCTGGTTCCACTTTGGTTTAGGTGGAGCCCATCTCTCCTGAACTGCCAGATTTGTTCAATCAGTAATTAACATCAGGTCCAAAACAAAAGCAAAATTAGGTATGTATCTTTTTAATCATGCTTTTCTCTTCTGATTAGGATGGTTATGCTGAACACTTTGCTGAGGCATTCCGATAGAGAGAAATAATGGAATTGGGTAATCTGATACATCTCAAACAGTTGTTTCAGGGAGATATGTTTATTTCTGTAGATACTCTCGAACACACATACAAGTTATAGGACTTCCTGTTGTTCCTTTACTTCAAGATCAGATGATTATCCACATCTAGGAAAATAATATGACTTCTGTGACTCTGAAAGATATTATTCTTAGGACAGGAATTCATAATGGCCTAGCTACTAACTTTTAACAAGCCCTAGTAAGATTTGAAGATTACAAACACATTCCTGGAAGAACAAGCACCTTGGCCTGCAGTGCCATTAGCATGCTGATGACATTCAGCTCTATAGGGGTTGTTACCAGTGGTGGATCGTGACTTTTTTGATAGGTAAGGCACAAGTCACAAAACAGTTATCTCCAGTCCATTCAATGTATAATTTAATAGCTACTAAAAGCTCTCCTTATTTACAGTGAAGAACCAGCAGAACCTGGACCTGCCACTGCCACTGCTACCCAAGCCAGCATAGAGATGAGAGCATGAGGCAGGCTCAATGTTCAGCAGCAGCTCTTCACGTACATGCATGGCACCAACCCTGTAGAGGAGGGAGCCAGAGAGATGCAGAGTACAGGCCTCATCCCTTCCCCTTGGTAATCCTCTGCCTCCCCAAACACTCATTCTTCAAACTTTATGGCATTGTGTTTCGCTATTGGAGAGAGAGAGTTGTGATAAAATCACAATTTGTCCTTAAATCTATATAGATTTATCAATTAAATAAAAAAAGATTATGGAAAATGTAGTTTATAGTTTTTGGGAGTTCTTGATTAGGCTGTGCCTCAGTTGCCTGTGTGGATGAGCTGCCTATGGTTGTTACAGTTGTTACTCCAGTCACCAGATAGTGACATCTGAGATACCACAATCACACCTCATTATCAGGAGAGGGAAGTATTTGTGTAACTGAGACCATACGGTGATAACTGACATTTTTATTGCTAACTTCTTTCTCTTTTTGTCATCAGAAGTGCTCAATATTGTTGCTCTTCTTCCCCCAGTGTCTGAAGGAGGGAGGCGTATCTTGGAGTGAGCTGGCTGAGACTGAATCCAGACTAGATAAGGCTGATGGTTGATTTCCGTGGAGTATCAAATGGCTGATCTAAACCTCATTGAAGTCAACGGGCATCTTGCAAATGACATCAATGGACTTTGGATCAGGTCCTTAGAAAATGGACATGGTAGAAATAGTATATTCTTCAAAAAATATTAGCAAACAGCTATTTTTGCATTCAACTAGCTCCAATGTTTTCTGAAACTTTTAATTGTATATATTCTTAACACTCCCTGTACCCATTTTGGCATTCAGCAATGGGACACAGTCTACAAGTTAGTAGGCTTTAGTAAGTTTATCCTGCTTTGAATTGAGTTTCCATAGCCTAGCATTACAGTCTTTATGAGACTTTGCTAAATCATTTCTCCACACCTGCTCTCTTAATAACAAATATTTTCTTTAATGAAATATTTAATTTAAACAGTTTTTCTATTTGGGACCATCACATTTATAGGGTTAGCTGCACCTTTGACCCTCTGCAGTCTCACTCATTTCAGGGTGGAATCCCATGATTCTCCCAGTCAGACTGGGGAGAAGCAGTGCCTCTGTTTACCCACCATGATCTGTCAGCAGACCCAACTAGGTTTTGCACCAGGAAGAAATTTACTTTTTGAAACTATGACCAGTAGATAAATGCAGGGGCTAATAGAATATCAGGGTTGGAAGGAACCTAGGGAGGTCATCTAGTCCACTTCCCTGCTCAAAGCAGGACCAATCTCTAACTAGCCGCTCAAAGATTAAACTCACAACCCTGGGTTTAGTAGGCCAATGCTCAAACGACTGAGCTATCCCTCCCCCCTCATAATTGCTTTCTCAGAACAAACATCATTTATTTATACATAGGAACATAGAAATAAGAAGAAAAGGTTAAACAAAGAATCCTACATTCATCTTGTTTTACCTAAAGTTTTGCATTTCCCTCAAAGCCTTGGCAGGCCAAATTTATCCCAGGTACCCCTACATCTGTGGACCAGGGCTCCGTGTGCTTCCCTGTAGACACTACCTCTCCCTGAGCTCAGGGTTCGGGTTTTTATTTACTGTAGATCTCTGTTTCACATGCCCCAGCTGAAGGCTCTTTCCACAGCCCCAAGGTAAGGGTGTTCGGTTCAACTTGGTCAGAGAGAAAATTTGACAGGTGTGAACTCCTGCAAAAGTTAACTCTTTGAGCCGATATATCAGACAGCATAACAATGAAATAAACAGAGGTACACATTATATTCATAAAATAATACAGGCAGCTCTGACATCCTTCAAAGGTATCTTCAATTTAAGGCTGAATTATGATATATTAATCATTTGCTCAATGAATCAATATGCAGTTAAGACCCAATTGGGCAGATCCTCAGCTGGTGTTATGTGTCATAGACCTACTGATTTCCTGACAGTTTCAAAAGGTCCATAGAAGTGATCAGGCCTATGACAATTTACATCCTCTAGGTATCTGTCCTTTGGCTGTATTTGCACATACAATTTGTGACACTGAATAAGTCTGGAGTGTGCATTCGAGGATTCTCAGAAGCGAGAATTGTTCATGACAGTAACGTAGTGTTTAAGTTTAATATTAAAGTCCATGAACTTGGAATACTAAGAAGTACTAACAATGAGGGGTTTTTTGATGTGGTAATATAATATGAGGAAAAAAATGCATGTTTCGATTTTCAAAGATTAGTAAGTGAAGGAAGATTTAAATTGAATGCTAATAGGGTTTGGAAGCCTCGAGGAAGCTACATCCTTCACATTTAAATTCTAATTTTAAATTAGCAAGATATTTCATCTCTCAGATGAACATAATGGAAATGTAGGATTTTACAGACACAGATCAGGTGCAATACCTACCTTTTTTTTCTACAGCCCATTTTATTACTTTGATACTCAATGGCACCTGAAGTAAATGCCATTTAATATGTGTCACTTATTATTTTTTCTTCACTTCTCATTACAGGTTCCAAACAGGACTGAGAGGTACAGTGACAAAGTCTGCAAGTAAGGCAATCCGTGTAGTATCATGGGTTAAAAGGAAGTGGAAAACTCTGCAGATCATGAAAGAAAATCTGTTATGACCTTGCTGTTCCCTCTTCAACATTTTTGGCATGTAAATCCAAGCAGCTCAGATATTCAGATAAGTGATGAGCATCTATACTTGACTCTGAATCAAACAACCATACCTGCTACATTTCACCCATTGCTAGTTAAGAATTAGTTTGTGAATATTTGCTTAAGTAAACAAAATTTGATCTTTCTCTTTCTTCCTGTTTCCTCCTCCTCTGATGAACAAGGCACATATTTATTTCCAGCAGCTAAGCCTTAGCTCACAGGTAAGGAAGTAGAGACTGTTTGCTATTGCTTGAGAATAGTCTCTCAATAGAACTGATGGAAGGAACCCCACATCACTTAATTCAGTAGGCTGGACAATATACTGTAGTTCAGTGGTTCTCAACCACTGGGGGAATGTAGAGGTCTTCCAGGGGATACATCAACTCATCTTGATATTTGCCTAGTTTTACAACAGGCTACATAAAAAGCACTAACAAATTCAGTACAAACCAAAATTTCATACGACTTGTTTATACTGCTCTATAGTATATACACTGAAATGTAAGTATAATATTTATATTCCAGTTGATTTATTTTATATCCATATGGTTGTGGAAGTAGGGAAAGAATTGACAAGGATTTGTAGGGGATCTCAGTGCATGTCAGTCTGTTAGCAAGAGTCAGGCTAGCAGTTAACAAGAGTTAGGCCAGCTGTAACCCTAGTAACGCGAGATTTGTAGAAGCAAGGATTGTGTGAGGCGAGTGGAAAAGAACTGTGTGAAAAGTTGTCACAACCTTGCACTAATAACCAAATATGTAGACTGGCATCTCTTAAGTGAAAAAAATAAGATAGCAGGATGGCCTGTGTATAAACAAAATGCAGCTGTTGCTTATTATTGTCTGCATTATTGCTTGTTATTGTCTATAACAAAGGTATAAATGCTGCTGTAATTGTTTACCTGTTGAGAGACCTGTCCGGGACTGGGGCGACCCTGTGTCCTAGGGCACTCCCTCCCTCTATTGCAATTGCTGGAGAAATAATAAAGTATTTGATTTTGCTGCAGCCAAACAAAAACTGAGAACTGAGTTTTTCTCCGACAGGTAAACATGAGACAGTAAGAAATTTTTCACCAATAGTGTGCTGTGACATTTTGGATTTTTATGTCTGATTTTGTAAGCAAGTAGTTTGTAAGCGTGGTGAAACTTGGGGGTATGCAAGACAAATCAGACGCCTGACCAGGTAATCTGGAAAATAGTCTGGAAAGACTATGAGACTAAGAGCCACTGCTGTAGTTAAATCCTCTGGCCTGCCTACATTTTTCAGTGATTAATGGTTTTAGGTACCCAACTTCAAGAGATCTGATTTTCCAAAAGTACTGGGCACTTGAATTATGAAAAATCATACCCCTATAGGTGTCTTAAGTTAAGTAACCAAAAATAGAGCCAACCAAAAATTCATCTTGAAAATTTAACCCTTTTTGTTGGAGAGAATGTTACTTATAGCTAGACTATAGAGAACTGAAACCAATGAAAAGAAACATTATTCATTTCAATAGGCACTGCACTGGATCATATCCTAAATAAGATGGTATGTAGTAGGATACTATAACATATTCAAAGCTTGATAGTGACTGCAGATAACGCACCATATAAATCATCAAAATAAAATAATCTATGAGTTTGAGGGAACCAATAAGCAAACAGTGATTTTACCACAGTCAAGCATGTAAAAATCAACATTTAACTAATATTACCACATATAACAGCAACAATTTTATCTCTCCTAAATAACTTACTATTTTTCTAGAGAAACAGATGAATCCATTGCTACACAATGACATCATTCACTCCCAGCAGTCATTAGCAGGGCCGATGTTACCATTTAGGCGGACTAGGTGGTTGCCTAGGGTGCCAGGATTTTGGGGGAGCCAAAAAGCAGCGCCCTCCAATTTTTTTTTAAGTGTTTAAGCGGCCGCTGCCCTGGGAGGAAGAAGGAGTCTGAGCTGCCACCGGCAGCCCAGGGATTCCTCTGGGTCAGCACGCCGCCGCGGGCAGCCCAGGGGTTCCTCTGAATCAGCGGGCCACCGCCGGCAGCCGGCAGCCCAGGTGTTCCCCTGGGTCAGCGCGCTGCCAGCCCAGGGGTTCCCCTGAGCCAGCGTGCCGGCAGCTGGCAGCCCAGGGGTTCCCCGGGGTCAGTGCGCCGCCGCCGGCAGCCAGCAGCTCAGAGGTTCCCCTGGGTCAGTGCGCCGCTGGCAGCCTGGGGGTTCCACCACGCAGCTGTTTGGCGCTGCAAGCCTGGGAGGAGAATTAGAGCAGGACAGTGTGCTGGGAAAGGATGCAGAGCAGAGGTAAGCTAGGGTGGGGAGGTACCACAGGGCTCCCCGGGCCTGGGGGTGGGCAGCTGCCATGGTGGGTGGGGAGCTGTCGCCGGGGGGGCACCTCAGGGCAGAGGGGAGCTGCTGCAGGGCTGGGAGGGTGCAAGGTGGAAGTTTCGCCTAGGGCCCGAAATTTCCTTGCACCGGCCCTGGCCATTAGGGCACAGCTGGTCATGGAGATGTGGACTATTAGACATGGATTAAACAGTTTTACTGACATGCAAAAGAGAATTGTGAGATCTTTTCATTTACATCACTATGTTATATTTTAATGTTTTATGAGACAATTAATTAGCTATTTTATTTTGATGTCTGCCTTAATGACTCCTGCAGAACTCCCCTAATGTTAGAGAGGGTAGCTCAGTGTTTTGAGCATTGGCCTACTAAACCCAGGGTTGTGTGTTTAATCCTTGAGGGGGCCACTTAGGGATCTGGGGCAAAAATCAGTATTTGGTCCTGCTAGTGAAGGCAGGGGGCTGGACTCAATGACCTTCCAGCTCTATGAGATAGGTATATCTCCACATATTATTTTTTATTATTATAGTGAAGCTACAGGAATGTGAGTGACAGCAGAACTTTCATAGTATCATAGAAGATTAAAGTTGGAAGAGATCTCAGGAGGTCATCTAGTCCAAACTCCTGCTCAAAGCAGGACCAACCCCAACTAAATCATCCCAGCCAGGGCTTTGTCAAGCCAGACTGTAAAAACCTCTAAGGATGGAGAATTTACCACCTTCCTAGGTAACCCATTCCAGTGCCTCATCACCCTCCTAGTGAAATAGTGTTTCCTAATATCAAACCTAGACCTCTCCTACTGCCACTTGAGACCATTGCTCCTTGTTCTGTGATCTGCCACCATCGAGAACAGCCTAGCTCCATCCTCTTTGGAACCTCCCTTCATGTAGTTGAAGACTGCTATCAAATCCCACCTCACTCTTCTTTTCTGCAGACTAAATAACTCCACTTCCCTCAGCTTCTCCTCATAAGCCATTTGCCCCAGTCCCCTAATCATTTTCGCTGCCCTCCGCTGGATTTGCTACAATTTGTCCACATCCTTTCTGTAGTGAGGGGACCCTAAACTGGACACAATACTCCAGATATGGCTTCACCATTGCCGCATAGAGGGGAATAATCACTTCCCTCAATCTGCTGGCAATGCTCCTACTAATGCAGCTCAATATGCTGTTAGCCTTCTTGGCAACAAGGGCATACTGTTGACTCATATCCACTGTAATCCCCAGGTCCTTTTCTGCAGAACTGCCGCTTAGCCAGTTGGTCCCCAGCCTGTAGCAGTCCCTGGGAATCTTCCGGCCTAAGTGCAGGACTCTGCACTTGTCCTTGTTGAACCTCATCAGATTTCTTTTGGCCCAATCCTCCAATTTGTCTAGGTCATTCTGGACGCTATCCCTACTTCACAGCGTATCTACCTCTCCCCCCAGCTTAGTGTCATCCACAAAATTGCTGAGGGTGCAATCCATCCCATCATCCAATTAATGAAAGTGTTGAATAAAACTGGCCCCAGGATCGACCCCTTGGGCACTGCTTGATACCGGCTGCCAATTAGACATTGAGCCATTGACCACTACCCGTTGAGCCCGACGATCTAACTTTGCAGATTGCAATAATATTTCTCAGGTTCAGATCCATTTAATAACAAGGCCAGATCCTCAGCTGGTGTGAATTGCATAGTTACATTAATTTCAATGGATGACATTGATTTACATCAGCTGAGGCTACAGCCCTCTGATTTGAAAATGTTTAACATTTAGCAGCCTTCCTTTAGCAGAATTGAACTCTACAGTTATTGAGCCAAATTCACTCCTGATAGAAACTCATTGAGACATGAATTTGACTACAATTTAATACAAAGAAATGAAATGCTTTTCTAATATATTCTATTATATATGGAGTACTGTACTGGGCTTATCACCATAGTATTTGAGCACCTTCCAGTAGTGCATTAAGCAACTTGCCTATACATCCATCTCATGATGTTTGTTCTCTCATTCTCTCCTCAAGAGGAGAAGGTGTGTGATGGAGTTGTCTTGTTTTGGTAGGGTTTTATTTACTTATTTTATTAAATATACTTATTGCTTTGAATTTATGTCAGAGAATGAAAGATAAAAACAAATTTGCCTTGTAATTGCAGCTGAAGGTGGTGTGGTTTGTGATTGTCCTTCATTTCTCTAGGAGTTCATTCCACAGTCTCGGACCAGTCCTTGCACACACAAACTTTACCTTTACTGTAGAGAGTTTAATTGTGCCAAGACCTTGAACTTGATTTGAAATTCTACGGTGAGCCTTAGAGTGGAGTATAAATCGGGTGTGCTCACAATAAACCAGGTTGCTGAAGAGATGTGCTGCAGCATTCTGTACTAGCTGAAGTTTCCTGTGTTGAAGACTTTATGCCTGGGTATATTGTATTGCTGTAGTCCAGCTAAGAGGTGACAAAGGCACGAATAAGTAAAATCGTGTCACTGACCATCAGGATGGGACAGATTCTCCTAGCCAACTGGAGATGATAGGAATCTCCATGAGCAATGCTTTGTTTGTGAGAACTCAGTATCAGTGAGGAATTCAAGAGTAGTCCTAATCTATGGCCCAAATTGACCAATAGTGGATGTGTACCTTCAGCCAAAGATGGCTACACTGTGGCTTCAAACACTTCAAAATACTTTCCTCTACCCAACAGCATTGTCTCTGTCTTGCTCAGGTTCAGCTTCAAACAGCTGCTCTTCATCCATGAACTGATCTCATCCAAGCATTGGGCAGATTTGGTATGAATGGTGTGATCATATGCAGAGAAATATAGGTGGGTCTGTGTGTTATTTGCATATTGCTGGGACTTGAGTCCATGTTGTTTGTCCAGTTCACCTAGTGGCTGCATGTACATGTTGAATAGGACCACAGAGAGAATTAATCCTTGTGGGACCCCACAAGCAAGGGTACTAGAGGTGAAGATGCAGTTTCCTACCACTATGTATGGGGTGTGTCCCTCCAGGAAGAACTCAAACCATAGTAGCACATTACTCATGACTCCTGCCACCTTCCTCAAGTAAGACAAGATTATCTCATGGTCAACAGGTCAAATGCTGCAGAAAGGTCCAGGAGGATGAGAATGGATGTCCACAATCTATCCATTGACAGAAGTAGATCATTCATCAGTGCCACTGAAGTGACTGCAGTTCCATGTCCCTACCTGAATCTAGTCTGTGCCAGGTCTAGAACATTACCTTCAATAAATTAGTTTGTAATTGGAGTCTGAGTAGCTTCCACATGATCTTACTCAGGAATAGGAAGATTGACAGTGGGTGATAGTTGGCTAGAATTGATGTAACCAAGATGGGTTTCTTCAGTATTGAAAGAGGAAGGAAAAAAATGTCTTCTGAATGATGCATTGGCTATTACAGTCAGGAATGGCATCAGTTCTTTCTAACTCCCTTTCACAAGTCAGGAAGGGGATCAGTCAGATTCACAGTTCTTGGGCTGAGCCTTCTTCAGGGTGTCCAGAACTTTTTGAGTGACTGTACTGATTTCTGGGCATGCGGGTGGGCTGTTGGTAGTGCTGATAGGTGAACATATCCATACTGTTTGAAAAGGTTTCACAAATGTGTGTGATCTTTTCAGCAAAGTAAAATAGTTCTTCACAGCACTTGGTGCTTAGTTCTGGTGCAGGCAGTAGGCACTCAGAATTGATGAATCAGTAACCACCCTGGATAGCTCCTTAGAGTGGGATTTTTCAGTTTCTGCGGAGGTTGATAGGAAGGGTTTTTTGGACTGTAATACAGCTTCAGCAGAGGCTTTACAGAATTTGTTATGGTTCATTCTGTCAGTATCAGCCTTTGTTTTTGAACATCAGAGCTTGAGTTTCTGCCCCCTCTCTTCATCCAGCACAGGGTGTCAGAAAATCAAGGAAATTTGGATAGGTTCCAGAGTGGGAAGGGTGATTTGGGGGACAGCTACTGATGACTGATGCTTGTGTAAAATGATGATGAATCACCAGATCCTCAACTCCTCCTCCCATGGGAAGGGTGCTGCTTTCTTTAGGGGGCTTTGGAATTTGTTGGAGTCCATGAGTCTTTGTCTGGATAGGGTCATGGGCCCTTCTTATTACTTTAAGGTCTCTGACCACTTCCTTAGTGAGCTGATGTCGTGTCCAAGATGGTGGATGGGTTGTGATGTCCTCTATCTTGACATCTAGGCTGAAAATCAGGTCCAGGGCATAGCTGTTTGAGTGGGTTGCATCAGAGATGACCTGTGAAACTCCTAGGGAGGAACTTAAATGCCTAGTCATTTCTATTTTTTCCTGCCAAGGATTTCTGTCTTCACTTGACAATATTTTCTTGGGTGATATAAATGTTTAAGAGACCTGAAAATTATTCGTATTGATTTTCCTTCATACTTAACAGATCAAATCAATAGGGTGTTAAGATGAGGCTCCATTAAAATGATTTCTCGTGACATCAGTTTTGCCTGAAAGTTTCCACAATAATGACCCTTGTATTACTCTAGGAGAGGTTATTTAAACAAAGGAAAATAGTAAAAGTGTAAGCCCCTTTTGGGTTAATGTATAATTTATTGTTCTTTTTGGGATGCTTTATATATCTCACAAAATATTTCTGCAATGATGCAAGTGCAATTTATTCAGTTAAAAGCACGGAGCACCAAGAGAAAAAAAATAGCTACATTATTTTGCTGCAAATGTTTAAATAACCAAACTGTCTTCGTCACTCAAACAAATTACTGTTTTAGTCCACTACAAGAAAAAGCATAATATGAATGGCTGTCAGAGAGATTACAGAGTGTTGTGTTGTTGCCAAAAGGAGTCATGTCTCTTTGTGAAATATTGTTATCTGGGAAGCTGTATTTATGACTGTAGAAGCACACTTAGCAAAAGTTACACAACCTTCATTTATGAAAAATAGGCACCTTGAAATCAATTGGCGTTAGACATCTGAACTGCTTAGGCACTTTTGAAAATTCAGTTGGCTCCTATCTGAATCTTTAGGCATCTAAATAGCTTTTAAAATCTGGCCCAAGAGCCCTATTTTGAGGACTCAAGTGGTTCATAGACCTTGCGCTGTCCCCTTTGCACAAGGATAAATTTCACCTTTGATGTACATATGTAAAGTATATCTGGCCCCTTATGCTGGCCTTCTGCACAGGGATGAATTTCATTCCAAGAGAAACAAAGCACATGCCCCTATATTGTATTCTCTTGTTTCCTCCAAAAGGGGAAATTAATTAGTTGATGTTTGTATGGTGCTATGAAGATGAAGGGAGAAATGTAGCCTAAGGCCAATGGAGTTCCATCTTCTTACACTAGGACTGAATTTGGCTCTTGTATTACTATAGAAGTAAAAAAAAAATTGGAGTTATGTTACATAACAGCATGGCCTATTTTCATGTCATGCAATTCACACTAAGAGTTCAAACAAATGTTAAAACCACTGCAAATGGGAAATTTGTGATATTACAAATAAAAAAAAAATCCAAAGATTTGCAAGGCTACACGCACAACAAGGAATTTTAAAAAATGAGTTTTTGCAAAAGCCCGATTAAAAATGATCTTCCACAAAAAGGCAAATACAGATCCCTACCCCCAACTCCTGGAGCACCATCCTCTAAAAGGCAGATGCTGCTTTCTTCATAGACTTTATAGAGATCCTGCTCTCACACCTTGCATAGGACCATAGCCATTGTTCTGCCTGGCCATATAGGTGAGAGCTCAGGTATCAGTTCAACAGATCACTTGAGCACATTCTCAAGGTCATCCCTCTTCAACAGATTACTTAAGCACATGCTTAAGTACTATGCTTCAGTCTCATGGAATTTAATGGGATTTAGGCATATGTTTAAAAGCTATGCACAAGTTCAAAAGCTGCGCTGAACAGGATGGACTGCTCAATTGGGATCTGATTTTAGGAGCTAAGATTTTCCTTATTGCACCAAACTTTAAAGGAATTCATAATGTCAAAGGGAATGAAAGGTCAAAACCAGCTGTCAAAAGGAAATCAGTTTCTCTTTTTTCCTGTTCCTGTTCAAAATTTCTCTCATGGAGAAAAAGTTTCTTTTTATTCCTACTCAACCACCAAACTCACACTTGCTGCAAGCGGGTACTACTCTGTTGAATTCAGTGGAGTTGAACACCAAAGCACCAAAATGATTTAGGAGCCTAAGTCCCGTTGACAATCAATGAGACCTTGTGCTAAATTTTCAAAAGTGCCTAAGTTCTATAGCCTTGCAATGGTAATTATGCACCTCATTTAGGCCCCTGAGCCACTTAGGCATGTTTGAAAATGTTATACTGTCTAAATCTAAGAAACTATAAAATAACCAATACACTTTGCTAACTTAACTCTCTTCCCCTGCAGGGGGCAGGAAAGAAAGGATACTTCTCCTCTCCCATTGAATGATTGGCTGAGTGTGCTGTAGAGCATTTTAGTTTTCCCACTTTTTTCTGAAGTAGTTGATGTTGGCTGCTACCAGAATGGACCACTTGTCCGATATGGTCTGGCAAATCCTTTCTTCCTGATTTATGAGATGTCTGGTCTCCTTCTGGAATCAAAAAGATTTCTTTCTGTATATATTTGGCTAGTCATGCAATAAGGATATCCAAACATCTGAACTGAGCCTTCACCACTTCTGATTGACTTCCTTCACTGTCGGTGGCTCAGATTCAGTGATAGGAGAAGTATAGAGAAAGAATAACTTTACAACTATAAGCAAGTGGCTCAGCTACTGTAAATCAGAGAGCTCCACTGACGTTGACAGTGCTATTCTGACTTACACCAGCTGAGGATCTGGCTCTTCTTAACTGAAATCAAAACATGCACATCACATATGAAAAGAACTGCAGTCCATCTTCCCAAAAAGAGCAGCTTTCACCTCAGCAAAGGCAACCCCAATGCACTGAAAAAGCTAAATAGCCTCTTTCAAGCCCCTACTCAAAACTGTCTTATGCAAGAAAGCTTACAACGATGACTGATGAAACTGTAACCATCCCCACGCCAAAAGAAGAAACAAGAACAAAACCCACCATCAACACAATAAGAAAAAATATATACCCAGTAGTCCCCAAACTGAATTCTAGCCTCCCTCAGCTGAGAAATAGTTATCTTACCACTCCTCTTCTACACCATTTTTCTACATTAGTGACCCTCTTACATTGTGTTATAGTTTGTAAATTGCCTCTGGGTAGGGACCATGTCTTAACTTGTTTAGAGAGGCACTTACAACTTTTTGAGATGTTTGAAATAAATAAATGATAATGGTTTTGCGAAGACAGTGAACATTTGTTAGGAGACAAAGCTGTTAGCCTAAGTTTATAGCTTTCTCTGCTGTCATTCAGACTGCAAATGGTGTTACCATCTGCTTTCCTCTATGTTTTCATCCCAGCCTACAAAAAAAAAAAAAGTACCAGCTCAGTTTCATATTGCAGCTTGATGCTTGTGCCAGTCCTGGGCAGAACTGTGTTTTTATGCAGCAACAAGGTGTTAAGACAAATGACTGTCCTGCGAGGGATAAATTTTCCCAAAGAATTCAGCCACATGAACCCCAGCGATACTAGTGGGAATCCATTTGGAATTTTTGAATGGCCTTCCTTTCTATTCTGCCTTTGAGGAAGCTTCTTTCCTCTAGCAATTGAAAATATGTTTTCAGTCTTTTCAAGGTGATCGTGGGAGCTTTGAATCTACCACTGGCAAGAAATCAGCTTTCTTAAGTTCTCAAATTTCTATTAGATGACGTATGATTTTGTAGACCTATTTTTTTCCCCTCAAAAATGTTATAGTCTTTTATTACTAGCATTATGGTGCACTTACAAGAGACAGGAATGGATTGGGGTCAGAGGACTCTTTAAAAAATGGTGTCCTTTTTGTTCTTTAGACTGAAATGTCTTGGACATTGTTTAAAAAGCCCCTAGAAAGTGAAATTCTTGAATGAACTCCAAAGTAGCAATTATGGGCCAAATTCTCTGCTGGTATAAACTGGTGCAGCTCCATTTGTTGTGCTGCCTTGGCAGCATGTGCTTTGTAGGAGACTCAAGCTGTAATCAGACCTGTTTTAAAAGGCCCCTAGCCCCCTTTAAAAGCTAGAATCTATTTCAGGGAACAAATGTAAAATACAAGAGGAAGGAGGAGAGAAAGAGAAAATAACAACGAAAAAACATAAAACATTTCTTCTCCAGTGACCATGTACATTTCATATTGCCACAATCTATTTCCAACCTCTGTTTTAGGGGCTGTTCTCAAGGGCAGGAGATACTGATTTCTATTACAAATATTGTTGCCCTTTTTTCCTTTAGGACTGGTGAGATGAGAGATGCATTTATTACAATCTCTGACCACAGTCTGAATCTTAATGTCCAGTGAGAGAATTAATAAAATCTAATCCAAGTTAATTTAGCTCTGGGTTATGCAGGACTATCTGCTGGCTGTTTCTCCCTACAATTCCATTAGTGATTGCTTCTTTCTTTTCGCCTATGTTTTCCTCCCTCTGTTAGAATGATTCAGATTATTTATTACCCTTTAAATTGTCTTTCTTGTCACAAATAATCAAAATCTCACACAGCGCTTTGTGTAATAATTGGCTATTATTGCCAGGGGAGAGTGTGCTTAAAAACTAAAATCTTAATTCTTTATGATGTTTTTTGGTTTTTAAACTTATTTTCCAAGGGCTATAGCACACTCTCTTGCCTTGAAAGCACTATGAAAGGGCCGGTAGTCAGAGTTTCCATTTAACGTTCTTCGCGTAGGGAAGGACTAGAGGGCTCACAGAGATGGCGGGGACAGAGGTCATCAAGCCATATGGATCCCAAGGTCTGTAGTGAAATTAAACTCGAAAGCTACAGTGGGGATGCTCCTGAAACCTGCTGTCTAGATTCTACCAATCCCATTGCATCAAAACCATCTCCACCAGGCATACAATGCACTCCTTTCCACAGTCTCAGGGAAAATGACAATGTAGAGCGGGAATTAAGTGCTGCTTCATGAAGGAGCATTAGATCCTCTGGTTTCAGAAGAGATCATGTCATGACAGTGACTGTTTTCGGTTTCTGTATCTGCCCACTCTCCACCAGAGCCTGGATACCTTACCATCCAGAGTTATCTCTGGAGGTCTTCTATGGAGAGGGAGATTATGCTGCATTAATTCTGGTTCCATCCTCTTCCAGAAAAGCCACAAAATAAGTAGAATGCTGGTCTTAAGGTTATGGTACTAGATGAGGACCTCAGGAGATTTAGTTCCAATTATAGTCTCTGTGACAGATCTCTTGTGCTTTAATCTCTGTCTCCATTTCTCAACTGAAAATAGGGGAATAATAGTTTGCTGCCATAGAGAGGGATTCTTGCTTTGACAACTAGGCCTGACCACTCATGCCCCAGTCACTGCATCTAGGAAACAAAAGAAAACCAATCCTATGATTCTTCAGATGCAATTTTTTCATGAAAAATAAAATAAGGCATTTTATTTATAGTTACTTTGCTGTACACTCCCTCATCTTATATATATTCCATCCTCTCTTTCAAATATTCAAGAGGATAACTTGTCAACAATTCTGTTTAATAGTCAGAATGTTAACATTTTGATAGACCTCTGTAAACAATACAGTTTATAAATACCCATAACCCTCTTAGAAAAGCCTGAGAAGCATTAATGGGGAGAAGAGGGGGAAAACAGATTTATGTGTTATAAGTATCCTGGAAAAAATATACCAAAGAGTATTAGTAGCTTGGCTATATTGTATTTAGAATCTTAAAAGATAGTAAGGCAATTGATTGTTATTGTTTAAAATAGAATGTCAATGAAAATAATGCTTTAAAGCCATTTGAACCGCCCCAACAATAATGGATAGAAAGGAATGATCCGAGAAACAAAATCAATGGAATTGAGTAAAAAAAAAAAATAGAAATCAGTAATGCCAGTGTACATATAAATAACATCTCAGAAATCTATCTATCTCAAATCATTAACTGCTGCACTCTATTCCTTTTTCCTAGGAATGCAACATTGGAGCAAGCGTGCATAAAAATTAATGAATGCTGTACTCACAGTAAATATAAATTAAATGGGCTCAGAGCTTCAAGGTGCTCCAAACCTGAGAGCTGATAAGCTCCTCCAACTCACTTCAGGAGGTCTGATCCTACAATAATTCCAATATAATTTGACTCAATTATGATTAGTTATGAAAGATCATTCTCAAATGCACATAGATGGATATTGCACTCACTGGAGTCAATGGGAGTTTTACTGTTGAACCTCAAGTTCAATCAAACATTACAGCAATAATATACAAGGTATTCAATGATCAAACTTTGTTTAGTCATATCATATTCTGATTCCTCTCCCCTGTCTGACTGTGTAATCAAGAGCAAGTAATTAAAGAATATATCATATCTTCTATAGACTCCAACTTATCATAACCCTTTGCATTAGGGTCATATTGACCCCTTTATAGGAAAAGCTTACCACAGTGGTCAGAAAACTCAAAGGCCCGTATCCTCATTGGAAATTAGGCACCTAAACACGTTTGAGGCTCTGGGCCCAAAATTTAAACTCTGAATCTTTCCTTCAAATTCTTCCCCTTAAGCCCCCTACAAAACAGGCATTGAGAGAGACAACCTACTGCCCCAATAAACCTGCTGATATCCGGAGATCTATATAGAAACTCAATGGATCTTAGGAACTTGCAGAAGACAGGGACATTTGACACTGTGGAAAGTGGCCATCTTCTGGTTCTGCCCTCCCGTTCCAACATCTCTTCTCCAGACATACAGAGTTGTGGTAGAGGGACTGTGCTAGGATCAGGGTGAGAGTATGCTTTGTCATCTGTCATCAATCCCTCCCCCCACAGTCAATTTCTACCAAATGTTATTTCCCTTCACTTGCATTAATCAGACAAGAACATAACGTCCTTAGAACTGGATACTGCAGGAACATTACCCACACAGAAAGATCAGCCTTTCACCCTGAGCAACAGAATAACTGAACATTTACTGTGGAAAGTGACTGCAGGGGCTGGGAATGTTTGAAGTTTGCCTTGGGCAATGAAAACCCTAGAGCCAGCATTGACTATCTAATAGGGCCACAAAGCTACAAAGAACACACGTGAGAGAATGAAAAGCCTTTGTCTTAGTTCCAGTGAACAAAGCATTCTAAACTGTCAGGTGTCCAAAGGCACCTACGTACTGCTGGACTCTGTATCAGCTGCAGTGCCATCAGAGTTGATTTAATTATTTAATAGCTTCTTTTGCCCTAAAGAAAATTTAATCTTCACTCTACCTGGCAAAACAAAGTACAATCCCAATCCAAACACTTCTGCTTTGTTTACTGTACCATCTGTTTATTCCTTCCAGAACTTCACAGTTGCTGGTGACCCTCATTTTCTGACAAAGCAGGACAGATTAATAGCTTGCTAGGTCATGTGTGTGTGTATAGACTGATATATAAAACACACATTTCTGGTCAAAATTAAGTGCACAATAGTATAAGAGTTATTTGTGCCTGTCATTTTCCTTAATGGAATTGTTAGTTTGAATTTACTGATAATAAAACCCCTACAATTGACCACTACTCTCCTTATCATGCAGGTTCAAGAAGAGGGTAACTGTAGGCTTCATATTAGATCTCAGTGGGCTGCATTAGGCCCTACAGCCACATTTGGGAAACCTTTGCTCTCATAAATTGCATACACTAAAATCTATAGCCCTTGAAAATGAATGTGAGGGCTCCCTGTGAGGGAATCACATACATTACTGAACTAATTAGAGAAAATAAGGATAGATTTAGTACAAAATAGAACAGGCATGGATAATAGGTAATTACAGGAATGGGCAAACTTCCAGGAGAGTAAAGACTCAATAGGCTTTGTCAATGGACAGCTGAAAAATTTGGACTCCATCTTTTATAAATTCCTGCCTCTTGATTCAGCCAGGTTGCATTCTGGTAATAAATGACAGGGCAGTATAGTTACGTATAGCAAACTGGGCTTTTTTTAAACAACTGGATGATGAGGAGAATGTATTTTCTTCAGCCACTGGGAGTTCACAGATGCTCCACATTTTATTTTAAATCAAGCACCAAGAAAAGTTTTTGTAAATATTCCAACCTGCTTTTAACATTACTCTGAAATCCATCGGTAGCTGCCATGAGTTGCACAGGCCAGTATCCTTATAACTATATATCCGAAAGAGGGTGCTGGGTCTTTTGAACTCTATGATGTGGCAAAGTTCTATCTAAAAACTGTTTGAAATACTGCAAAACTGTTAGTAAAATTTGTTTGAACTGCAAATAGCTGTTTGGTTTGATCGTGTTTTCACCCCTTTTTAATGACTATTCATAAACATTCACATGGACTTTGTTGTTGTTTTGGTACAGATGTTTTGGGAATACCTGTTTGTTCACACAAATCCATACATTTGCAAGCAAGACAAGTAGCTTTTTGTTCTATGCTGTTTATCCTATGCTATTCATTAGCCATTGTTCTCCTACTTAAGTTTTAGTCACCCAATCAAGGAGACGAAACATACCACAGGACATAGGTGACTGATCATATTCTATGGATAACAGATTGTGAATAATCAAAGTGAAGAATTTGAGAGAATTTTATCAGCTTGAAATTGTTCATTAAAACTACCCAGAGAATACTTACAAATAAGGTATGAATTTGCCATCAGTGGGATTGGTTCACAAGTGGAATTTGTGAGAGAATTCAGCAAGAATGAATAATTCAACCTGGTCTTCTTATAGAGCTAGAGACTTCACTGGATCCATATGTGGAATCCCATTGATGTAACTGGGATTTCCATGTAAGTCTCACAGGCAGTATATGTGCCATAAGGATAAATTCTGCTCTCAGTAACATCACTATAAAAGCTAGAGTAAACTAGACAACTTTCCAAGAAAATAGAAATCTGTTTTCTTCTTTATTTACAAAGGAAGAGGATAGATTTACTTTGGATGATGATGATGATGAATTAACTCAAATATACTTATGCTCATAATGCTGCTGTAAAGTATTTAAGGGATACCTAGATACAGTTAGAGTTATTGGTAGAGATCCTATAGCTATATTTTGTAGATCCATAGTAATTACTTTTACAGAGTCACTTCTGATTTACACTGAGGCAAATGGGAGAAGAATCAGACCCAAAATATCTAACATTGAAAAGCTTTGTCTGACTCTGGGAGGGGAAATCTTCAGGTTGACTAAACATTTCCATTAAAATAATTCATGTGAGCTATTTCACTAATTATGTTGAAAGAAAACAAATGTACTGTGACTTTGTTAACTCTGTGTCTTCACAGAAACCACCCATAATTTAATATGTAGGACTGAGTAATAACTTATCAGAGAATTGCTTTCAGCTTACGTGCCAGAACTGCTTAGCTTTTCTTTGAGGTTATGGCATGTAAACTTCTCATAAGATAATGTTATATGAGGAATCTACAATCATAAATATCAATTTATTGAAGAGTTCAGTGAGCTGGAACTGATCACTTTAGCAAATATTTTGACCAGGTAATTTGTTACTGCAATTCATTCAAGATTTTTCTGGCCTTGACAAAAATCTTATATTTTAGCCTATTTGACCATAATTTTCAGTGTTCAAATTATCTCATAGAAACTCAGTGACAAGCAAATTGAACCGTGCCAAGAAATGCATGGACTGTGTCTTCAAATTAAGATGTATATAAGAAGCATGTGACATTATTCAATTACTTACATATTTTATGGAATATTAGGTGCTCAGATCCTGAAGCTTGACCCGAACATTGTGTTGTATATTCAGGTCTCTAAGAATGAATGATCATCAGGTTAGCAGCAGCATAGCTAGAGATATGGTACTGCATTTTCAAGAACCTTTTAGTGATCTAGTATCTGTGTGTTGACATCAGGGCCAGTGCAATCATTTAGGCGACCTAGGCGGTCGCCTAGGGCACTAGGATTTGAAGGGGGCGCCATTTTCTTCGACAGTGACCGCAGCTGATTGGCGCCACAAGCCTGGGAGTTGGAGAAGTGAAGCAGCCACGGCGTGCTCAGGGAGGAGGTGGAGCAGAGGTGAGTGGGGGGGGGGCTCAGGGCGGAGGATGGGGTGGGGTGCTGCCACAAGGGGGCACCTCAGGGTGGAGGGAGCAGCTGTTGAGGGGGCTCAGGGCAGGGGCACAGGGGGGGAGGGCGCAAGGTGGAAGTTTCGCCTAGGGCGTGAAACATCCTTGCACCGGCCCTGGTTGATATGAGAAATGAGTGTAGGTAAAGACTTTGATTTGTCTTCTAAATCGATTAATAAGATGATAGGTGTTAACAGTTATCTTTCTTCTTGCACTACTTCAATAAGAATATATTTACTCTGTCTCAAGGACTACAATCACTGTGGGATGCAAGCTCCAGTTATCTAGCACATTACAACTAACAGAGGCCAGGTATAAATTCAAGGGAATCACTGGCTCCTCAATAGCAGCCCCAAGACTCTGGGACACTTTCTTAGCAGAGTCTTAGAGAGGACCCACCATATTGAGGTGATGCTGCAAAACAAATGTCTTCAAAGCATTTCTTAAAGAACCAGAGCAGAAGAGAACCTCACATAATGCTCCAATGATGAAAACAAAGAGTAAGATAAAGAACTGGCTATCTCCTTGGGACAATGCTTACTGCTGTTCATAATACATATACAGCGCTTAGATCCTAGTGATAGGCATGAAATAAATGCTCACAGACAGACATATTGGTGATTTTGTTAGGGTAGTAATATGAAATAATCCTATTTGGGCATTGCTATATATCCACATAGACAAAAGGCATTGGGCCAAATTCTCTGCTGGTGCAAACTGGAAAAGCAGTTGAGGTTAATATAGCGGTATCAATTTACACCAGCAGAGAAGTTGTTCCATTCCTCTGATGGCATACATACTGCAAAGCACCACACTGTTTCTGACATTTTGACCAGTGAAAATATTCATTTATTGCAGTGTTACTTCATAAACCACTAAGACTCAAAAATATTTTAACGGCCATATTATGCAATAGGGTGTTTGAGAGCCATACTCGCTTCTGTATGCATATTCTGAAACTCATAATTAAAGCACTCTCCTGGTGAAAGTCTCCACAGTTCATTATCTAGAATCATTGCTGTCAGGCAAAAGATCTGTGAACATTTTCATAATTCCCTCAAAGCCAATAAATATCTAAGTCTATTTCAGTGAAAGTGAGCTCTATTCCTCAGCGTTGCCTGATCCAGAATCTTCAACATATTGAAAATCATCTTATAATATTTGTAATGGTTATCTGAGCAGATAGTAGCTCTCCAGGCTATGAATTATGCTTATTGAAGATGACATTGGTGTCATTTTTTACTCTAACCTAATGAAACATCAGAGAGACACTGGTAGATATACAAAAGAGCTTTAAAGAAGATACTTATATAACCTTGGTGCTAACCTGGCCCTACTAATCCAGATTGTTCCTTTGATAGGTAATTCCATTAAAACTGATATATATCAATGAGAAGATACTGGATGGGCCAAGGAATTCATTCATCGATTACGCAGCCTTTTATTGCTAGATTATCAGTTCTTATCTTGTGCATATAAGTTTGTGGAAAAAATCCACATTTGGGAATGTGAAAAAAGATACATGTATCTGGCAGATCATTATTTTATTTTTATTGTGGCTTTATGTGGCTCCTCAGTGCTTAGGACTCTTACAAAAGAGTCCAAGTGGAGATCAAGTGGGCAGAGTGTAGGTGAGAAGTGCCCAATGAATGGAGTTTAGCACCTGGATATGTAGTTGAGCATATCAATATCATCCATCCATGTATGACATCTGGATTTTAGAAGTCAGAGGGAGCCAAACAAAAGTACCTTGGATGCTTCTTCAGACAGTTTTGTACAAGGTTCATTTTGATGACTCTGTGGATAAAGCATCTACAAAAAGTGACAGGGTCCTGTGGCACTTCATAGGCTAACAGATGTACTGGAGCATAAGCTTTCGTGGGTGAATACCCACTTCGTCGGATGCATCCAACAAAGTGGGTATTCACCCACAAAAGCTTATGCTCCAATATGTCTGTTAGTCTATAAGGTGCCACAGGACCCTGTCACTTTTTACAGATCCAGACTAACATGGCTACCCCTCTGATACTTGAAAGCATCTACAGAGACAGTTCAGAAAATATGTTATATTCCATTTCAAAGCACAGATACCATATAATATTTGGGAAATCAAACTCATCTCCTTTCCTTGTTGATGTGCTATGCTTGAACTACTGACTACAACAATTTCTGCTGACTCTCCAGGGGAAATGTGTCAGAACTATTCATTTCAGTAAAAAACAGGGTTCTTTTGTCCTTGCTTCCCAATTTAAATAGCATTTCTAAAGCTGGTTCTTCCCCCCTCACATTTTCTAATGTGTTCAAATACTATTTTGAACTATCCTGGGACACTAACCCCATTATCGGAAAGGCCTGTTTTTAATAGTACTCTAAAAGCAGCAGTGTACAAGTTTTGCTTTTAAATAAATATTTGAGCAGCACGTAAAGTACTGAGTATTTATTGGCTTTATTACAAAAAAAATTGCATTGCCAATCACTGCTACTAATAGGGAATGACATGGAATTACACTAAGATAAATGACCATTCTTGCTAACTAGCAAATGTTCTGTTTTGTGAGGTACAGCATTCCAAAATAGGCAAAGTGTAAAGGCAAAATCGATGCATTGTCTGAAGAATTTAGCAAGCAGTCAATGAAGATGAAGATGACAAATAATTAAGTGTGAGTGAATAATTAAAGACCATGATTGGAGAACATGATGCTGTAGTCATCTGCCTCTTTCACATTTATTCCCGATAGGTGTCTTCTCCTTTTTAATTAAAAGGTTGCAGCAGTAGAAAGCAGAGTCAACTTCAAATCTGTCAGGATGGTTATAGGCCCAAACTACAACCTAAAAATTATTGACTGGAAATGTGGTGTGGCCATAAGCTAAAGCTGCCCTCACAGTGAAAACTCAGAGGGAGGTAGTGGCTGTATCACTGTC
Organism: Chelonoidis abingdonii; assembly: GCF_003597395.2. Classification (NCBI taxonomy): domain Eukaryota; kingdom Metazoa; phylum Chordata; order Testudines; family Testudinidae; genus Chelonoidis; species Chelonoidis abingdonii. The sequence goes on from NC_133778.1 coordinate 65,769,357, forward strand.
TGACTAGAGGGTGGACATCAAATAGAGCACAGGGACCATAGCAGGCTCAAGGAAGTGTGATTTACCATGTCCTGCACCAATGCTAGTGAATCCAACTCTATGTTTCCTAAGGAGTCAGACATTTGGTTGAATTCAGAGATCCACTCACCCTGAAAAATCAGACCAGAGGGTACATATACTTTGATCCACGGAAATAAAGGGGAGATATACTATCCTGCCGCCATGCAGCAGGATTCTCAAAGGTAACTCCCTTCATAAAGCAACTGAGCACAGCATGTGCTCAATACAGAGCCCTTCTACAGCCACTTTACCACTACCATATTGCTGACTTACACAGTCAGCTAGAGAGTCCCCTGATGTAAAGGAAAATCCCAGGCAATGTAGAGCCATCTGATTGGTTCCACTGTTTCCCTTGTAGTCTTACTGTGATGGAACCATAATGTGTTGTTTTCCAGAAAGCTTCAACTAATAAGTGGCCCACTGGGGGACACTGCAGACAGGGCATAGTTTAGAGTAGCATCAGGGCTGCTCTAGAGTGTTCTCCAATGATTGGGGAGCAACCACCAGTTTATTTATGGCTCCCCCACCTCAGCTGCACACAGAAGAGACTGGGCATGGCAGAGGCCACCACCTCACCCCAATACCTCTGCAATTTCAGAAGAGCTTTACCCTCTAACTGTTGGCTTTTTTTGGCTGTTCAGGTCAGCCACATGCCACTAAAATATTTTCTCCCCTTTTTATGATCCTTTTCTTCTTTTCCGTAGTTCCATTAATTTAGAATTTTGTTTCACCTCAGCCTCCCACCATGGCTCAAGAAAGCCCATTGTTTTTGGCTGTCAACCAAGACTTTTCCTTTTGAGAACACTATGCAATACAACTTGAATGGAAAGTGAACATAATGTCACATAGTTAGAGTAAATTTTCTCTTCATGTTGCACACCATCCCCCATTGTAGAAATGCTCCCCGCTGTGAGTGTGAGCACCGACAGCTGATCATATTTACACTCAGACAGAGCAATGCTGCCTGTGGAATTTATCATTTTATCTGTAGTTCCCCACTCTACTGTGACACATGTTTGATAAGCATAAAGGAGTTTCTCCAAGAGAACCACTTTTTGCTCATGGCGATATTGCTGCCTTCCAAAATAAATAAAACAAAACAAAACAGTAACAGAAGTGGAGAAGTTCCCAAACTAAGGGCTGAATCTTATGTGTTTGAAGCATATGAAAATCAAATCTGACATGATGTTGGTGGAATGGTCTCCTTTTAGACCCTGAAAAAATGCAGATATTTCTACTAGCATGCTACAAATTGTATGTACGTGTGTGTTGTGTACACACATAGTATATGAAATATGAGATGTTGTGTTCTGGCATAAAGGATTTCTTGGCATGAGTTTGGGATGGCAATATTTAATGGTGTTGACAACTGTTCTTTATGCAGGACAGCCCACATAACTGCCAATTTATTTACTGTTGAAATTTTTAAAATTTCCAGTAAAAATATTTGCACAAAAATTTCTGCTGATAAGATATTGCAAAAATTTTACATTTCTTCATTACTTTTTTAAATTACTATGGTACTGTGTTGCACTGCAAAACAGAATATTTGATAGTTATCAAGAATAATCAATCATTTATCTTAGTGTAATTTCATGCCATTTCCCATTTATCAGTCACAGTGATTGGCAATTCTGCTTCTTTATTTTCCTTTACTTGTTCTCATGATCAGGGTATAGGTACTTTTTACTTGAAAAGTCACCTGGCTTTAACCAAGACAGCTTTGGTTAAATTTAACAAATCTTTCGTGAACTCCTAGGACAACTCATTTGTAAAGTAAATGATCAGAAAAGTTATCTTCTGCTCTACATTACTGTATAAAACTTAGCAATTGTCGACAAGAGCAAGTGATTATCACCCTATGTCTCAGATAATTTACTAGGATATGGCATAATGGAATCCAATTGCTTCATCCTGATTTTGTAACACTGTGTTTAGAATACTGCAGACTACTTCAGTATAGCAGATACACTACAGTTTGTTATTATAGAACAATCATACTGCCACAAAATATAGTGATTTACCTTCCTCAGAACAAACAGTAGAAGATTTCATTGCACTTATAAATTAGAATTACAAGGAGGAAAAGGAGGACTTGTGGAGAAAGTAGACTAAAGCTATCATTTAGCGCTTGGGGTTGGAATTTTTCAGTGTATTGAATATTAGATTAAATCCACTTGCCTAGTTCTATCCCAATAGTACAAATGACATTTTTAAATGGATAATGATACCTTACTATTTTAACACTCCTAACATTTTAATTCATAACTTAAACACAGAATTTGTTCTACCAAGAGCTGGCAGAATGTGCTCTAATGCCAGATTGTAGTAGCCTGACTAGCAATGCATTTCAATTATAAACTCCTTGTAAGAACAATAGGTGAAATCCTGACCCCGGAATTGAGCAAAACTCAGACTGACTTATATAAGGCTTATATATTACTCCTTGTCTTTTTCCATGTCTTGTTTGGGTCTAAGCCAATAATAGGTTCTCCCTCAGCATCAATCTCTTGAAGAAAACGTACTGATCCATTCCTGTTTTACACAAAGAAAGGTATGAAATAGCATTTTAATATCTGTCACATGAGCTTTTTTCTTTGATTGGTTTGTTGCCAGTTACAGCTACTTTCTTAGCCTGAATGACCATACTGACTGTTCCATTCTGATAAATGCTTTCCCCCTTCTACTGGTTTTTGCCTCATGGTCTTCCTTTTTCCATGTCCATAAATTCTCGTGGCTTCAGCATTCTTGGAATAGATTATGATGGATAAATTCTGCAAACTTCTGCAAAGGACTAATGCACCTTCCAACCTCTTTCAGAAAGGCTTATCATAAATTCACTTGTTGGACTTTTTCATAAGCTCCTGGGCCATATTCATTCTGATCTAAATTGGCCATGTTAATTCTATCATTACCACATTTTTTATTAACTTAAGACACAATCAGATTTGAGAAGAAAACAGAATATTTTTTCCTAGGGAAACCCATGTAATTAAATGTACGCTCATTTCCCGGTCTGCAACAACCTGATGTCTTATTCAAGAGATGATGCAAAATATTTCTGCAGCTGCCGCAGCATCTTGATTTCTTCTGTTGCACGTAAACATTACTTGCTGAATATACCCAGCCTGGTGATTCTTGTCACACGTGATCCTGTTGCTAAATCTTTTCTGAAAAGCTAGCACATGCTACATCTTACTCGTTTTCCTTCAACTTGGACAAACCCTTGCTTGTTTCTGGCTAACTGTCCCATTCTGATTGTCAGATTTTGTACTTCTGGAAAGTTACAGCCCATGGGAAGTGGGGGACTGGTAGCTTTCAGTTACCTTTTTGCCACCCAGATTATGGTCTGCTTTGAGGTCTGAAATAGCCACCAGACAGGAAGCTCTGTGGAGTACTCTAATTTACAGCAGTCTTTCCACAGTTCTGTATGGGTTTTGTTGCAGTCCAGCGTGTGGCAGCACTTTGCTTTTGCTCCATCTCCCTCTTGCCCCTGGCATGTCCCCTACACAACCACCTGCAAGGGTGTGGGCAGTCTAGGGCCACTTACATCAGCCCTATACTGTTCTTGTACTGGAAGGGAATTCCTTTATGATCCCGCTACACTGCTAAAACAGCATATAAGATTCAGAGTGGGAGCCAGTTTCTCTCCCATTGCATTTAATGGAGTCACTCTATATTTACACTAGTGTAGCTGACATCAGAATCTGATCCAATATGCTTAGTATTTGAGTTGCTAGCAAATGACCACCTGAAAAGCTAATTAATCAGAGGGATAGCATCATATATATTTATTATACACACACACACACACACGCACACACACAAGTATTCAGATGCTCAGCTAGGTTAAATTGCCATTCAGCTGTCATTTAACTGAATTCAAAGGCTGTGCCCCTTTACACAATTTGAGGATATGGTATTAATTGTCTCAATTTTCAAACATGACTTGTGATTTTGGGTGCCCAGCCACATACCTTAATGGGGCTTGCTTTTCAGAGGGTGGGGCACTTTCTGAAAAATCAGGCCCCTATAATAGATGAAATCCTGACCCGATTCCAGTCTGTGGGAATTTTGCTACTGACTTTGTTATGGCTGAGATTTCACCCACAATATCTCAGACTGGTCACTGAATATTATTAGTCAGAAAAGCTAGATGGCTTGCTATAGTGAAGTGGACAAAAGTCTCAAAATAAGTAAAGTGGGTGGGCCATAACAGGAGAAGATTTTACATGTCCAACATGGTCACACAACCTACAAGAAAAGCGCTAAATGCTCATTAGGTTTCCCCCTGGACACAGGCTGATTGCATATACTTCTAAAAATTCAATGTGACATTTAAATTATGAAAGTGTATGAAGATAAAAAGCTAAATGTGAAGAGCCTTAATTGGGAAATCAAAACTGAGATGGCATCTCTATTCTCTCTCATTCAAAAATGTCACTCTTCTAATTTGCCACTATAAATTGTATTATTATATGTAAATAATCTTATTAACCCCTATGCTCCATCTCTTTATCCTGCATTACAGAAAAGAGCAGAATGGCAGGGGAGAAAATCTACAATAGGGTATAATAGCATGAGGTGAAGAATGATGGGATGACTTCCAAATAAGAGTCAAGAATTTTAGACGGATACATTATTATTGGAATTGAATAAGGATAACAAATTAATGTCTAATAGAGTAACATGATATCTAACAATAAGGAAAAAAAGCACATTACTATTATGGAAACCATCCCAGTCCATCCTTGTATTAAGGATTTCCTTTGTTGTAAGCAGGTTAGGGAAGGAGTCGATGTATTTTTGTGTGTGTGTGTGTGTGTGCGCGTGTGTGTGTGTGCGCACGCACATGTGGGGGTTTTGGCGGAATTCTTTCATGAGGAAAAGACTTACATTTTGTATAGATACTGTGTTATTTTATTTTCAGTGATTATTTCTGTAAGAAAAAAATATTCTGAATCCAATTAAGTCTTTATTAACTCAGTGACCAGTCCGTTGCACCTTTGGAAAAGTAATAGGGATATAGAAAAAGAAATCCTAAATTTTTTTTTAAGGATCTGTGCTGGGATCCAAGGAATAAAGCAATCTGTACAATTCCTAAAATGCCATATTGGTTCCCTGTGGCATGATCAACCTTCTTCAGTTCCCCTTACACACCATGCTTTATAGTTGGAATGAAGTGTTTGTCTTTGGTTTGTTAAGACTGGCTTATATTTTATTAGATTGTTTACCAATTTAAAACCAAAAAAACCCTCATTTTTGTTAGCAGTAAAGATTTAGTGGCATGTGTGTTCAATAAGAGGTCATAAGACTCTCTTCAGTGCAGTCAACTTGTTTGTGTATCTCAGGGGAGTTATTGTCTTGAAATGATGTACTAATTTTGCAGAATCCACGTTTGGTTTAGAAAGGCTTTCATTTAGGTTGGTACCTAAGAACAACAATCACTCCTTGCACATAGACTCTGAATGTAAAAAAGTATTGAGGGATCTACCATGACATTACATGTGTGTGTGCACACGTGTGTGTGAGAAATACCATCTACCTAGGTACTTAAATGGCCTTATTCAGGATACGTGAGCGTCTCCTAATCATTCATGGATTTAATCCTCACAACCCCCGTGTGAAGTACTATCCCCTTTCCCAGATGAAGAACTGAGGCACAAAGATTAGATTTGCCCAAGGTCACATAGGAAGGAAAGGTCCTTGCACTAGGGTAGCAGAGTGGATCTTTATTGTTATTAAAAAAAACCATGAAATTGTGCCATCCAGATGTGCATTTGCCACCACTAAGTGACAATCCAATTCCATTGTATTTGTACTTGATCTTCCTTACCCTTTACCTTTTCACTTCTCACTTCACTTCTAAGACTAGACTGTAAGCTTGTAAGGACAAGGACCATGTCTTTCAGTGAACTACCTAGTATACCTTAGGATCAGGTAAACTATTTAAAATAAAATAGCAATATCAAGTTTACTCCCTGCTATCCTAGCTCTAAGCACTGGGTCCCTGGCCTCCATAGGTCTGGCTGTAAGGGAGAAGGATGAGGTTGGGAGATGGAGATTTTTTCTCTTGGGGTGTGTGAGGTTTGCCTTGTGTGGAGAGAGCGAAGTTAAAGTCTCCACAAAGATCAGCACAGAAGGGCAGAAAGAAAATTAGGACTCCAGCACCAAGTGCCTGACAATGGAAGCTCTCCACCTTATTTATCGATGGGGAAGGTTTCCTGATCTAAGTTGTCTTCTAGAACTCAGTCACAACCTTTTGGGGGAAGGATGGGCTTCCTTTCATCACTCTGACTTTAAGACACAGAGCCCCTTGGCAAACAAACAGGGAAGAATCTGACCCCATGTGGATGATGGAGAATACATTTTACTGTGCTGCTCCTGCTCCTGCCACCATGAGGACACAGTTTCTATGTACAGTCTGGCAACTGTGTGGAATCTACAACTCAACCTCTAGGAAATCAATAGATGCAGCTGGGACCGTAGAGCATCCCTACCCACTTTTGACAGCCATTTCCCCGCTTGGAACCACTGCACAATATAAGAGAATCACACAGCTGCAGATATGTACGAATCCCTGTAGTTGCTATGGTCTGAGTAGAGACCTCAATTCTTTAGCTGAGAAGAACATAGATTCCCGATAAAACTGACTTGCAAGCACATTTAAATTCCCAGTGCTTTGAGAGATAACACAGTGATACTGTGCTAGTCTTGAATCCTCTGTAGGTGTTTTCTGATTGTAGGGAGTTGGTGACCCAGCAGAATTTCATGTCAAAGAATGCAGATCCCAGTCTCATTATATTATTTTCAAAACCAAGCAGCAGATATAGACTAACATTTTGATAAAGATCCTGTGCTATTCTTTAACAAACTATAATCTGCCCCAATTTATGGCATTCAAACCCCAATTCTACCTTGTGACACAAAACATGCACTTTGCTGAAATCAGACTGCTATCAGAGCAAAGAAAAGATTCATATAAATATTATACCAAATAGTCTAATAAAGAAGAGAACTAAATTGTCCAATGGGATTTAATAATTAGAGAGTCTGGTTTTGTTCCTACTCAAGTCAATGGCAAAAGTGTCCCATTGACTTTAACAGCAGCTGACTCAAATCCATAAAGAGGAAAGATGATCTCATGTTTAAGGCTGCAGGCTGGGACTTGGAGATCGGGGTTCAAGTCCTGGCTCCATTAGAGATACTGTGTGACCTTGTGCAAGCCACCTGATCTCTCCGGGTATGTCAACACTGCAATTAAACATTAGTAGGGTTGCAAAATTGTGGTGTAGATATTTGGGCCCAGGATCTGAGATCCCCTCCCCACCTTACAGGGTCCAAGAGCCTGGGCTCCCGCCCAAGCCCCAACATTTATGCCACAATTTTACAGCCTCACAGAGAGTCTGGATTGGCTGAAACCAATCAGCCGTGGATGTTTAACTGCAGTGTAGATATACCCTTTGTGCCTCAGTTCCCCTTCTATAAAATAGGAGTAATATTCCCTACTACTTTTTGTCTTATTTATTTAGCTGGTGAGATCTTCATGGCTGAACTGGCTCTTGCTATGTGTGTTTGTACAGAGCTTAACACAAATGGACCCCGATATCATTTGGGATTGTTAGGTGATATTGCAGAACAAATAATAATACATTATTAATTACGACAAACATTGCTGAGCCAAATTTCAGACACAAATATCAAGATTTGGATGATATTTTGGCAGTTTTGAATTCAGATCAGAATTTGGGGAAAATATGTTTAGTGCTGCTAGCAGTATAATTTGTACTTGTGCATCCATTAAAGTAGGATTGTATCTAAGTAACTTAGAAAATGGGAACCATGCTCAGTTATTATTTGTATTATGGTGGTGCCCAGGAGCCCCAGCCATGGACCATTGGCTAGGTGTTGTACAAATATTGAAGAAGAAGAAAAGCATCCTGATCCAAAGATTTTACAATCTACGTTTAAGGAAAACAAATGGTGCCAGACAGATGGGGGAGTACAAGGAAACATTGAGACTATATTGGTCAGCATGATAGGCTGTGCCCTCAGAACACTATGTGGCACTTATGAAATGGGCATTTCTAGAACACATGTTGGATACTGTGGACTAGTAAAATGTTGGTAAAAGTAAACTAAGTAAATCATTGTTCTTTAATTGAGAGAAAAAATTATCTGAGGTAAATTTCTTCCCCCATCTTATCTGTACAAATACATCTCTCAAGGCCCTTGGAAATAGTATTGCATTTATTTAATTCCACCCTCCCCAGCCCCAGATTAATTTCTACATGAGATATTGATTACAGTAAGTTCTATATCACTACCAAAAACTAAACTCCCTAAAAACAAGGAAAACTTGGGGACTTTGAGATCAGTTTTGGGCTCCTAACTCATAAAACCCCTTCCATTGAAGAAAACATTAGCAAGGGTTGCCTAAACCAGAGGCTTAACGTTAAGCAGTTAATGGCTCGGAATCACTTGCAAGTTAAGTCTTCCAAACATCCTAGGCCCTTGTAGGTGGTTGTAATTGAATACCTAAGATTCTGATCCTTGAAGCTTACCCATCAAGACAGACCCCTGTGGCCACACACTGTCTCAGTGACTTCACTGGGGCTCTGGAAGGGAGTCAGTCTCTGCCCTCAACAATCAGGCTGAGACTTAATAATTTGTTTTGGTGATCATTTTTAATGAATAATTACAGATAGCTCCAGGGGGACTATCTTTTGATATTTTAGTGTATTTTAATTTTGAGTTAGCTGTTCCATAAGTGTCTTTAATGCAGTAGCTAAACAGAACAAGATATTTAGCATGATTCCACAGTTACTTGCTTTATTAGTAGTTCATAGCTTTAATGATGAAGGACAGTGAATGGAATCTGTTCCTTCCAAAACACAGATTTTTATTGATTTAAAATGTTGCCAGCCCACTGTGTTTCATTTTGCAAACAATAGTTAATATCCTTGAACACAAGGTTTATGCACATATTGATTGCTGATATTATGTGTGATTGAGATGCATATGTGGATTCTAAATCCCAGATTTTTAATGACAGTTATCCACAGAGTCCTGTTTACAAGCTTGATTTTGAGTGGAGGATCTCCTGTCACTCTAACAGACAGTTTATTTCAATATATAATGTAAGGGAAAACAATGATCCTTTATCCTCTGTTTACAGAGTGTTAAACATTATTGTTACAGGGGAGAATTTTCAGATGTGCCTATTAGATGTATGTTCATGAGCATCTATGTCACTTTTGAAAAAAAATTAGGTTCTTCAGTCACTTAGGTACTTTTGAAAATTCTACCTATAATATTACAGCATGTGCAGCAAAGAATCCTGTGGCACCTGATAGACTAACAGACATTTTGGAGCATGAGCTTTCATGGGTGAATACCCACTTTGTCAGATGCATGAAAACAGCATGCATCGTCAGATTACAGCATGAAACAACCTCAGTCTATCTCCCAGCTGTGACAGTGGCCAATGGTAGCAGCTGCTACTGACCTGCCCCATATATACAGGCATGGAAGGATCTGATTTTTGCCAAATGTCATCCGAAGAAGTAGGTATTCGCCCACGAAAGCTTATGTTCCAATATATCTGTTAGTCTATAAGGTGCCACAGGACTCTTTGTCGCAGTATACATCGACTTCACCATACAGACAGAAACCAATTAAAATATTTCTATCAATAATAATCAAAATTTATGGATACACAAACTAAGAAAAATGCTGCTTTAGAATACAAGGAATTGATTTAAGCATACTTACTATGTTTATTTTGACATATGATGTTGACAATTTATGTTTTAGTGGTGGTAAAGCTTTAACTTTTTGAATCTCAATGTCTGTCTTTAATTATGCCCAGAATTACCCATGACTTTTTTTTAAAAAAAATGCTTAAACCCATTGATATTATCCATCAACATTATATTAAAAAAACTGAGGTCCATCAAGCCTAGCTGTATGCTTTTTTAACCCCAACCCAGGTCACATGACTGACACTAAGAAATAAAGAGTGGTATTTTACTCCTCTGTATCACATGCATTACACAAACCATAGGTCATCTCTTGTTCCAAACAGTAATCAGAAAAACCTAAAGTATCTCCTGGCCAGCCCATGGATTAATTTGCAATAGAACCAACCAAAGTATGGCCTACTGGCTTACACCATAAGCCAATCAACAACCTGTGCTCGTAAAGAGAGTGGCAGTAGTTCTAGGACAACTCCTGGTAGTCTCTGGTGTTGGGTTTAACTGTCCTGGAGCAATTTCTCCATCAAAGTATGGTACAAGACCACCTCCTCCCACTTTAATTCACAGCAACTGAGGATCTGGCCCATCATTCTTTTATTATCACTGTCATGCCAGAGATTATTCTAAGACTTTTAAAGTTTTTAAATTTTCCTTCCCAAGTCAAAAAAAAATAAAAAAAAAAAAAGATATGAATGAGGGGAGAAAATGGATGAAAGACTATGTTCGTTCCTGTGACAAAGATTCACAATGAGATGAAAACTGTATGTTTCTCTATTTGAATGACAGATTTAGGCTGTATTCACATAGTCCTTCTTGGATGTCAAACTCTATAGAACATTTACTCATCTGGTGAATTTAATAGTGAAGAATGGAAACCCTGTGAGAATATATTTATATATTGCATGGCATGTATCTCTAAAACAAGAGTTGAAAGAGAAACCAGAATTGGATATGTGACAGAGTGGTCCATCACTTGATTTACTTCCCCATCACTCAAAGTACTTCTTTCTCAAAGCTTCCAGTGGCGATCCCCACCCAAATGATGGCTGCTTGCCTCTGGTGTTTATGTCTTTTCCACCACTGATTTGAGCTTGGGTGATATACACTGCATGCTCTTTGGGACATAAACTTTGAATATCCAAATGTTTCCAAAGCATCATATGAATCCATAGGACACTATACATAATTTTCCACTCCTCTGCAAATTATGCTGGTCCTTTCAATTCCTAGACACTGCATTAATTGGTTGAGATGAGGAACTATGACTGATTGAAAATAAACCTTTTATGGCTTTTCCACTGGTAACAAATTAAACAAAACAAAACTCCCCAGAAATCTTCAGCTGTTAACAGTGGGGCCAATTCCGGAGGAGCAGTTAGGGACTATTGCAGAGTGCACACTTTGCCTGGCTCCATCCATTTATTTTTCTGTTTGCAATCAACTTCTATTTTTATTTGAAGATTGCATGGCTGCACAGCCCAGGTCACAATCAAAAAGGAATATGCCTTGTGCTCCTTTTGCTATTATTCTTCTGTGCAACCTCCTTGAAGCATAGGTCCAAACAGGTCGAATTAAATCAGGCATTGCACACTTGCTACTTCTCTTTCACCCTCAGCAGCTGGGAAGGAAGGCCCAGATCCTCAAAGGATCCCTGCAGGAATTTAGATGTGTAGTATCCAATGGGAAGTGACTGGAAAGTGGAGCCAAGACTGAACTGAGGTGGGGCTGGGAGCAGGGGGAGAGAGAATTTTCTGCTAGTATGGGCCAATTGCAAAACTTTAGCCCCTGTGCAAAGGGGAGGCTCTGTGAGCAACAATTCCCTTCCAACTACGCACAGCCAGTCTTACTTAGGACGGATTGTCACTGCACAGAGAGCTCTCATTCTCCTCCCCACCTCCTACTCAACCGAGTCTTTCCCTCTCTCTTAAAACGTGGAGCACCATAACTTTAATCCTCTTCTTCAATAGCTCAGTCTTGACTTTCTGCTGAGAACACTTTGAAATATCCGTGGCTGTATTGTCCATTGCATATCTCCCAATTGAGTAAATGCTGGCTGAAAACCTATTGTACTAAAAAGTTCTGTTTATGTAATTTTCTGTTATGTATTTTTGTTTTCTTCTTGCCCTGTTGTTTCTTTTACAGAGTACCATATTGTTTATTTTATTGAATCACTGGGCACTCTTTTTGTCATTCTTTTCCTATGGAAAATATATTTCTTGATGCAGCTGGGAATTCATGTGTAATTTACACATTCACGCATATTAATAATTGAAAAAAACGTTAGAAATTATAGGCATCTCAGACTTAGACTGTACTTTGCAGTGTGCTGTCAGGAAGTTTAACCATACCATATAACATTACACAGAGCAATAGCAACAAACGTAAGAGGTCTCAAATCGTATTGATACGACGTATTTGCTTACCAATACAGTTCCCCTATTAACTCGTAAGCCTGGTGCTCTGCTTTTTGTACTGGGTCCTGATGGAATACAGGCTCCGGATGAAAGACTAATCTGACAGTTTCTTTATCTTCCCTAATAAATCAGTTCCTCTACTTTTTACCTTTCATTTTCCTGAGGAGATTCCTGTACATATAACCCGCAAATCAGCACTAGTCATTTTTTTCAAAACCTGGTGTCTAGAGTTAGTCTCTTTAATCCAAATGTAGGCACCTAACTATAAGTGATCTTATTTTCAGATAGAATAAGCACCCAGAAATCCCACTGAAATCAGTGGGAACAGTAGGGACTCAGCTAATGCAAGTCAATTTTATTTCAAAGCCCACTGATCTACAGATCAATTTCAGAAAGCCATTCAGAGGGTATCAAAAGTGATTGTTACATATGAGGTACATAGCATATCTACACAAACCAGTTACACAAACTGGTGTCAAATTCACATTAACCTCTCGCAAGTTTTAGATACGCCCTTCATTGTCTCACGACATTTGCATTCTCTGTGCTCTTCATTCTCTCATGTTACAGTAGTCAAATGCAAACTATAGGCTAAATACTGATCCTGTTCACACTATACAGGATGAAACACTATTGATTTTACTGGATTTGGCCTGACTTTGCTGCTATTATTTGCAAAACTGAGTACTTAAAAAAAAGAAAAAAAAAAAAGAAAAAAAAAAACTGCCATGAATTATGTCTCCATCAGCATGGTGAGCTGAGTGCTCTCAGGTGGCTTTGGTTTGAGAATCTGACTTATTTGCATGACAATAAACAAGATATACATGCATAAGAACATATGGTCCCTTTCGGAACTCTTCTCAGACTACAAAATGCATTTATCTTTTGCTTCATATTCAAAATGTCATTTGATTTACTTACTAATTCTTTATGTACTTCCAATATGCTTACGCCCATTTTGCATTCTGTACAACAAAGCACGTGAGTACTAAGATATCTATTTCATTCTTATTGTTGATTTTAACATGCTAAATACTAATAAAATATACATTGTTGAAAGAACTGCCATAGCCCTGAAAGAATACTATGCATGCAATTCTGTTTATTAAATGCCACTCAAATGCCATCATCTATCTTCATAAAGCTTATTTTTGTCCTGATATAGTTTATGCACCTAAATAATGAGGTGTAGCAATTGGAAGAAGGCAACCAGGTGCACAACTATTTTGTTATGAATTAAACTATAGAGGAATGAAATCCTGACCCCGTCAAGTCAATAGCAAAACTCCCATTGACTTAAGTGGGCCCAGGATTTCACCAGCCACAAGTATGCACCTCAGTAACCACATCAGGACACACAGAAAAGTACAGATGACTAATGTGTTTTTAAAGCCACTGCCTGATTCATATCCCAAGGTAGATTGTGTGGAGATTGCTAGGAATCCAAGAGTTCTTGAGTGGCTAAGGCTGCTCTTTTTTGAAAGTTTTCCTCAGCTGAAAAGTGAAATAGCTCCAGACAACATGGACGAACCTCTGAGTTTTGAAACAGAGCTTAACAGGAAACTTGCAGGGTTCTCATTGAAGATGGGTAAATAGTGCAAAAGAATCCTTCAGTATTCTTCTGAGTTTTTAAATAAATTTGCTTCTGCCAAGCTTCCATGGTTTATTCAACAAATATTTGAGCTACAGAGTTTGTTTGGACAAGATGCTTGCAGAAAAATATTTCAGAGTTGCATGGAAAAATACTCATATCAGTAGTATTTATGTGATCATTCATTCAGAGAATAGAAAATATACCATGTGATATGAATGAAGAATTACAGCTATGCAGTGCAGCTTGAATTCTGAATTGTCATAGTAATCCCTGACATAAGTAATTCAAAAATATTATTTTTTCAATACATTCAAGTGACAAATACATGTGAGTAAATTCCTCCAAAGTACACTAAGAGCAGAAAAATGAGGCTAAATTCGTCAAATAAATTATGGTTGTGCACAAGTTGCTGAACTCTAGTTCTCACCTGATGCGAGTTCTTCATTTTGCTGGTGGATATGAATTATTTTACAGAAATGACAAATGTAATGTAAAAAGAACTGCCAACACAGCTTTATTCCTCTGGAACGATGCAGGTTACAAAGCTCAGGACGGGCATATGAGAAACAGAGATAAAGCATGATCAGTCAAATAGATCTGGCAAAAGTACGAGCTCTCGAGGAGCCTGACCCGCTTTATGGCATGTTGCAAAACCCTGCTCTTTTATAAAGCCCTCCCTCATCATAAAGTGACCGAATTTATACATCTAAGCAGAACCTCCAATATGTAAGGAAGGAAGAAGACTTCATGAAGTCCCATTGGCAACTGCTCTGCAAATCTAATTTATTTGGCAAGTGCTTAAATACTATGGCAATGGGTACTAGAGAGGACCCTGATTTTTTTTTCTGTATTATTAACATTTATATAAAGACTTAAATCCTTTTGAACTTGATCAGTCTAAGGCTGGGAGAGGCGGGGAGGAGAGGAGAGAGTAGAGAAGGATAGTGTTGCAATATACTTGTTAGCACCATGCACAAGTACACTGGATAAGGAGGTTAAGGTTTTAACAATAACAATTGTGACAAAGTTCCTCCTCTACCTTGGTGGGTCCTGTGCTTATTGGCGGATTTGCTCACCTCAGTGATCTTCCCCTCTTGTGGAACCCACAGTCTGGGTCAGCTCCTCCTGTGTCTGATCAGGAGTTGGGGAGGTTTGGGGGGAACTCAGGCCCGCCTCTCCTTCGGGTCCAGCCCAGGGCCTGTGGATCGCAGCTGTCTATGTGCCTCCTGTAACAGCTGCATGACAGCTACAACCCCTGGGCTACTTCCCAATGGCCTCCTCCAACCACCTTCTTTATCCTCAGCACAGGACCTTCCTCCTGGTGTCTGATAACGCTTGTCCTCCTCAATCTCCAGCAGTACACTCTCTCACTCTCAGCTCCTTGCCCTCTTGCTTCCAGCTCCTCACACACGCTCCTTCTCCCTCTGGCTCCTCCGGCCTGACGGGAGTGAGCTCCTTTTTAAACCCAGGTGCCCTGATTAGCCTGCCTTGATTGACTGCAGGTGTTCTAATTAATGTAGCTATTCCACTGCCTTCAGAAAGAATCTTAATTGGCCCCAGGTGCCTTGATTAACCTGGAGCAACTGCCATTTGGTTACCAGGGTACTAGGGATTTGTTTAGCCTGAGGCTAACATACCTGTTTCTCAGTACTTTACTGCAGCCATCTGGCCTTGCCCCATCACACAATATATAACTTTGATACTTTCAAACTAGCTAGTTTGTATACTGCATGATTTAAAAAATCAGTTTATTATGGGCAAAAACTTCCCCTGGGTTGTGCAGAAGTAAAGTACTGGGGCAGAGATGTAATGGAATGGAAAGAGAAGATACAGAGTAGAGGGGTCCTATTTCTAATCTCTGCACCTCCACTGTATGGAGCATCTACCCCCAAGTGCTCCAGAAAGAACTAGGAGGGAGAACTGGCTTCTAAGCCAGCTGCTACACCATATGCCAGAGGGAACTCATCTGCTAGCTAGAGAGTGCCTCTCATCTTGGGCAGCTTCTATACTGCAGTTAGCATCTTGTGTTTTCTAGGAATGCCCAATGCACCTTTTTGGAGATGTATTGAAGAAGGGAACATGCATGCCTGTAATTCTCTTTCTATGAAGACATTTTGGACAAACAAACAAGTTGTTCAGTTCACTGGAAATTTTAAAAAAAGTTTTGTGCTCAACTAAGTATCAATTTTTTGGCAAATTAAGACATTAAAAGAAGTAGTTTTGTGCCAAATAATATGTTTCATTTCATTTTGAAACTTTATGTTTTGTTTCCTTTTTAAATAAAATTAAAGGAAATTTCAAAATGAAAATTCATTTTGAATCAAAACATCTTTTTGAAAGTATCAAAAAAAGTATTGATTTTTTTCCATTTTTATCCCCCTCTCCCAGTTAAAATTGTTTGCCAAAATCCACATGAACTCGCAAAATGTTTCTGTGTCACTGATTAGGTTGAAATATTTCACCCGGCTCTAATTTTTCAGGATTCTCACACTTAAGGCTTAGCTCCTTAATGTGAGATCAGTAAAACTATCATAGCTCTTGAAGGTTTCTGTCCTTGAGAAGACAAGGTCAATAGGGATACTCATGTGAGCATGTGTTCACCCACATTAATAAGGGTTCCATATTAATAAGGGCTCCACAAACCACTGCACTGTGATCAGAATCCATGACCTTTGATTCTAAAACCACAAGCTTCTGTCTATAGAGCTAAAGAAGCTGTTTAATTAGCTCAGCAGCTAACAGAATTGGTATAAATGAGTAGACGTGAGCTATTCCAGCATGTAGACAGCAGTGAGGTACACATACAAATGAGCTACTCTGACTGCCTCCCATCATTCCCTACCTGCGGCCTTTTCCATGCACCTTCATTTTGTGCTACATAAACTGTGAGACAGAGCATCTGCCTCTAAGGAAGAAAAAACAAAAACTATCCATGATATAAACCATTTTCTTAAACTATCTGGCTCAGGAGGATGAAGTCTGATTAAAAGGAGATTAAATAGGCTTAGCTTGACATATTGAAACAACTGTGTGGGATCCCAAATCTTGTTATCAGTAGCATACAAAATTGTCCTATCTAACTAGAATTGCATTTTCTATCTCCGGTAGATGATAAATATTATTCTGCATAGGGTGAATCTGAAGGTTACAGAATCCTTAGTCATGTGAAATACTCTACTTTATGACAATTGTCCTCTCTAGAGGGAACATTCTGTTTAAGCTCTTTTATTTTGATTATACTGCATACACAGTTCACCCCAGTTGAAGAAATATATGAGATTTTTTTTTTAATTAACAGCAACTAAAGTTTCCAGGTTGTATTCGCAGTTATTTCAATTTCTATTCTATTATCTGCTGAAAAATACTTCAGTAACTTTTGTACAATAAAACAGTTCAAATGGGAGCTGTGAGTTCAATACTAAAATGTTTGGCCAATGCTCATTCATGGGAACCCAATATCTTGGCTGAGGTTATAGGCTGAATGTTCATATTAATGTTCATATCACCGCAGCACATCTCTATGGTTTTATTTTTAATGATACTGTATTGGTTAAAGAATACAGTAAGCATTTTATTGAGATTTTGACTTGCTTGGGGAACCAGATTGAATCATCATATTATTATATTGGCATCTGTTATTACCAATCAATGTTAAGGATAACCTAGTTACCAAGAAGGCAAAGGAATGCAATGATGTTCATATACATTAATTGATGCATACAGTAATCTTTTTGTTATTCTTCAGGCTGACCTGTCACACCTTATTTATAGTTTAATTCTGAATGAGAAAGAGAAATCAAATTAGCTGCTTATTGCGAATGTTGCAGAATGTTAACACAGATTATGCTCAAAACCCGAACATATAGTTCATAGTGCTGCTCCTGATTTTGATGGCTTAAAGAGTCCACTAGACAAAAGTTTACTGAGCAAAGTCCTCATTGTTTACTGTAAGTATACAAAGGAAGTGGTTGAATTATTTTTTGCAAGTAAATTATCTGTCAAATTTAGCTTTTTTCCTCTTTGCAAATAATTGGTGATCTAATCCAGATTTCTGTAAATTGATTTGTTATTTGCAATATTCACCAAATAGTTTGTGCCAGCATCTGTCAGCCTGCGGAGTGGTCAACAACCGTTTACTTTAACTATTTTCTATTCATTATGGTAGTGTGTGTTTGCTCTCCTAAAGCAATAAAAACTAATGACAATGAAAAATGTATGATAGTGAATAATTTTGTTCATGTGCAACTATCATAGTGCACAAATTGTTCACATGTGAACACAAGTAACTGTAGGAAAACAGAAATTCCCTAAACATTTCATAGGTTCATGGATTGTAAGGCCAGAAGAGACCACTGTGATGATCTACACTGATCTCCTACAGAACTTCGCTGAATTTCTGTTAGAAAGACATCCAGTCTTGAATTAAAGATTCCCAGTGATGGAGAATCTCCCAAAACTCTTTGTAATTTGCTCCCCTGGTTAATGACCCTCACAGTTAAACATTTGCACCTTATTTCCAGTCTGAATTTCTCTAGTTTCAACTTCCAACCATTAGATATTTTCTATCTTTGTCTGTTTGATAATGGGCTCCTCAATCTTTTGTGCAAACAAAATAGCTTTGCTTAAATACTTGTGAACAGAGAATAACAAGGTGAAGGGGGGAAAAAAAGCCATTCAGGATTCCCAGAAATTTCAGAAACTCTCTCCCCTTTCTTCCCCTCAGAATAAAACCTGCTATAGTTTGTGAGACTTTTTTTTTTTGAATAGTACAATTTAAGTTCTGCCAATAATTTAGAGACAATCATCCAGCAGTCAGATTTTTAAGTACAGGTAATATGAGATAAGAGTTTTAAGATTTGCTACAAAAACATAAATATACACAGGAAACAAATACTTTTATCAGGAAAATGGGTTACACACTACTAGGAAGTAAAAAAAAAAAAAAAAAAGAAGAAGTTTGTCTTTCTGCAGCAAAGTGCACTTACCAGGCTGCCTGGACAAGTGCTGTGCCTCTTAACAAGCACTGATGAACCTTCATGGTTTTCCCATATTTGTGAAAATCACTTTGTTTAGGTGTTCACTTTTTAGAGATTTGTTCAAACAATGTTATTTTCTCCTAAGGACTTGAAGGATCTCTCTCTGTGACATCAGTTATATGGTATGTGTCCTGATCTGTACAAGAATCACAGTGTCAATCGCAGCTGGGGTTGCATGGCCATACATGGGAATAGGGGAACATAAGGTGTCTCCTTATTTCCTTACAAAGCTATCCATAGCCTGAGTAGTTGTGTAGAGCAAAAATGTAGACTCAATGGAGTCGATGTCCTAGTCCTCTTGGTATGTGGATGGGAGTGAGTGAATGGTTGGGGCTTTGCCTCTTTCCCAAATGCTCTCCATCAGAGTTGTGCTGGCATATTGGGCAGAGTCTGGAGTGCCAAACAGAAAAATCGTCTGAACTTGAGCATTTCCATTCCAGAACCATAGGGTGAAATCCTGGCCCCACTGAAGTGAGTGAGAATTTGCCATTGACTTCAATGGGGCCAGGATTTCACCCCAAAGGCTCCAGTGCAATTCTAGATTTGCATTTAGCTGCTCCATCCCCTACCAAAATGGTATAGACTTTTTATTCCTTAGTCTGTAGGACAACGACCAGAATTTCTTCCTAGTACTCGTGTTTCTCATGAAAAACACGAACAAATTCTACCTTTCCAGGTACGTATAAGGCCCACATTACTGTGGTATCTGAGTGCCTCAAACTACTTAGTGCATTTATCCTCACAAGACCACTATGGGGTAAGGAAGTGCTATTATCCCATTTTACAGATGAGAAACCAAGACCCAGAAGGACTAAGTGATTTGCCAAAGATCTGAGTTTGTGGCAGAGCGGGGAATTCAATGTGTCTCCCCCAAATCAGCACCCTAACCATTGGATCATCCTTCCTCTCACTTCTCCTACTCCAACCTCCTTAATAACACTAATGGACACATCCCTTTTAAGAATTTCCCTAGAAACAGGAGAATGTTTCCAGACTGCAAACTCAGCAATAGTTCACTCCAGAAATTAAAGGAATCTATTGTTTCAATCAGTGAAGATTCAAAGAGTTCAGCTATACTCAATCTAAAGTTAGGCTGTCTCAGAACATTAGATAACATCTTCAAAAGCACCTATGTCCCATTTTCATGATGGAAGGCGACACGTAGGAGACTACGACTTTCATAACTCTGTTAAGTCAATGGCAGTTAGGCGCCCAACTGTCATTTGTGCCTTTGAAAACCTCCCCCTACATTTTTTAAAAGCAGAATAAAAAAAGGGGGGTCAACGAAACAGAAGTCTCTTTCAAACCAAGAGTAATGCAACAAATACATAACGAGTCTTTTTATCTATTGAAAAGGAGAGTGAGCAAGCCTGAAGTCAAGTCATCCCAGGCTGTGATCTTATCAGATCACACAAGCTAAAGCTGGACTGTACTTGAATGGGAGATCTTCAAGGAAATCCCAGTGTGGGGCAAAAAGCGGTGCTGATGCCTGATGCTTCCATCTGAATCAAATACTGAACTAATGGCCCTGCATGGCGGAAGGATGCACTCTGCTGTTGGAGGTGCTATCTTCTGAAGCAGACATAAATGGAGGCCCAGACCACTTGTGGTCTTCAAAAACTCTCTGGTACTTTTCATAGGAATAAGCACATTGCCTGTATAAAACTTCGCCAAATCCTACTTCCCGTTAATGTTCCCCTTATATTTTTGACCGAATATAGTAATTTTAATACTTTTTGAACCCCTAATTGTGTGTCATGTTGTGGTTTTTGTTATGTAGCTGCCATGTCTACTTATAAATAGTCTCACCTACTTATAGACCTTGTTTGATAAGGAACTAGGGCTACTTCACCAGGAATGTGCAAGCACTGAAGTAGCACAGAGTAGATACAGAAACATAAGGACCTTCACAGTCTGATACATAAGAATTCCCCTTAATCTTCAATAAAGCTATTAGTGTAGAGAAAATTAGAAGAGTACAGAAATACAGTGCAGTACAATTGTCACTAAGAAGCTCTTGAACTCGCCTGTAGTTTTAGCATCTATTCAATGGGTAAGTGAGGAGAAAATACAAATCCTAATTCTGTATCAACCACTAAGGCATATCTCCCATTAAGGTATTTCTGCTTCCACCTTCCCTCCGAGTTTCCACCAGGATAAATGTGTAAATTTAACACATTAGGTTATCTATCCTCACCAGAGCCCTGCTCCAGGCCAATGGGAGCTGCTGGAAGTGGCGCAGGCCGAGAGACATACTTGCTGCCGCTTCCAACAGCTCCCATTGGCCTGCAGCGGCGAACCGCAGCCAGTGGGAGCCATGATCAGCCAGACCTGTGGATGGAGCAGGTAAACAAACCGACCCGGCCCACCAGGGGACCTAGACAAATTAGAGGATTGGGCCAAAAGAAATCTGATGAGGTTCAACAAGGACAAGTGCAGAGTCCTGCACTTAGGATGGAAGAATCCCATGCACTGCTACAGATTAGGGACCGAGTGGCTAGGCAACAGTTCTCCAGAAAAGGACCTAGGGGTTACAGTGGGCAAGAAGCTGGATATGAGTCAACAGTGTGCCCTTGTTGCCAAGAAGGCTAATAGCATTTTGGACTGTATAAGTAAGAGCATTGCCAGCAGATCGAGCGACGTGATTATTGCCCTCTATTTGACATTGGTGAGGCCTCATCTGGAGTACTGTGTCCAGTTTTGGGCTCCACACTACAAGAAATGTGTGGAAAAATTGGAAAGAGTCCAGCAGAGGGCAACAAAAATGATTAGGGGCCTGAGCACATGACTTATGAGAAGAGGCTGAGGAAACTGGGAGTGTTTAGTCTGCAGATGAGAAGAATGAGGGGGGATTTGATAGCTGCTTTCAACTACCTGAAAGTGGGTCCCAAAGAGGATGGATCTAGACTGTTCTCAGTGGTACCAGATGACAGAATAAGGAGTAATGGTCTCAAGTTGCAGTGGGGGAGATTTAGGTTGGATATTAGGAAAAATGTTTTCACTAGGAGGGTCATGAAACACTGGACTGGGTTACCTAGGGAGATGGTAGACTCTCCTTCCTTAGAGGTTTTTTAAGGTCAGGCTTGACAAATCCCTGGCTGGGATGATTTAGTTGGGGTTTGGTCCTGCTTTGAGCAGGGGGTTGGACTAGATGACCTCCTGAGGTCCCTTCCAACCATGATATTCTATGATTCTATGCTTCTTTTTAGTCTTTTCTGCTTCTTTTTAAAACTCTTCCAGTTCTCTTTCTTCCATGGTGCCTTTTTCTTTTTAAATGTCCTCTCTATACCTCAGTCTCCTAAGGCCCAAAAGTGAGAGACAAAAAGGAGCAAAGGGCCAACAGAGGGACACAATAATAGTGTCAGAAAATGTACATGAATCATTATTTTAGCATAAATCCTGTTGTCAATGACAGCAGTGTGAGAGCAGTGAGCATTTTCTCGTGATATTAGGAGTTTCAGTACAGTGTGCAGGGGAAAGGATGCACCCCCGGAAAGGGGACAACTTCCATGCTGCTGTCTCTGGATGGGTGAGTGTTGTGTCTTTTGTTCTTTACAGAACACACACACACACACACAGCCCAGACAAGTCCATTTTCCCAGAGAGCCAGACATCTGTAAACATTTTTTCTGTCATCTATAAATGAGCATTTAATTTACAGTCTTAGGACCTGCAGGCTGCACTGCAATTTTCTTTCCAGTTTTACTAGCCCTCTACAAACACTCCCTGTTTCCTGGATTAGGATCCCACCCTCATTGCTAATTGTTGTGCCTTTTGATCTTTACACAATCAGTATAATACGACGGACCAAACAGGGTACAGTGTAGTCCAGATAACCTTGTTTACTAGCTATATACAATATGCAAGGCCTAGCTAAATATATACACTATGGCTTTGGCAGCTTTCTGGTGGCTTCAAAAACACAGAAGACAGTGAGCAACACAAACTCTTTAAAGGGATACTACCTAATCCCTACACACTACAATGTCACTCCCACTAGCATAAGAAGGGAACCTTCTGGAGTTTATGGTGGAGTTTTTGCTTTTGCTGGTTTTTAAATAGAACAGACTAGCAGAATCAAGTAAGACAAATTAGTCTGTGAATGAGTCTCTCAAAGGGAAATATAGTATTCTCATCACTTGGGAAATTTAAAATTAGACTGCATAAGATACAAGCAAAAGCTTCTTTGTAATGAACAATTCGTAGGACATAGTGTAGATGACCTCATAAGTACTGTCTATCTCTACCTCTGTGATTCAATAGACCTTGAAAGTTATGTTATTTTACTTCATACAGGTCTCTAGTCACCTGTTTAGCTCTAGTTCCAAGCATACTGGTCTAAATTGATGTTTTAGGACCCAGTTGTGCAAGTCTTAGTCATGCTGGTGAGTCACTAATTCATATGAACAATCTGATATGGGTGGTGTGATAAAAGCTTGAGCTAGTATAACATACTGGTGATTGCCCTTCTCTGTAGAACCATGGAGGATATGAGTCTGTAACAGCCCCAGCTAGAGAGCCTAGGCTTAACTCTTAATAAATCTGTGATTTAAATGTTCCACTGAATGTAATGAAACTATTCATGTGAGTAACATGAGTTTGCCAACTCGAGCCTGGGTTATATAATTGGGCCCCGAAATCTGTGTATTTTTTCCTGGAATGAATTTTGATTGTGGTTTGTCTATCAGTATCTAAAATAATTTCTTTTCCATTCCTCATTTCCCATGTATTATTGAACTTTATCCAAATTTCCCTTTGCTCATTTCACTTTCCTTGGAGTCTGATTCTCCAGAAGTCCAGTGTATTGGCGTTACTACCCTATCTAGAGACCCTCATCAGCATTTTAAAGATGATGGTATAAGGGAAGAACAAAGAGTCGATGCGCTAAAAGAAGGCTTTGTGTGATAAATGTCTTAACAGAATCTGTGACATCTCATTGAGCTAAAATTGCATGCATGAAACAGCCCATTTTCTGAGGTCATCAGAAGGATAAACCATTCTCATGACAACACTGTAAAAGTGCCACCGTTTTATGTAAAGCGATTTTGCAGTACAGTCTCTCTCACATTGGGTAATTTGTCCAGGAATAAAAGGTAAGTGTGAACTTTATATGAGCATTCCTGTTTGAGGAATTTCACCATCTACATTGCAGTAAAGAGAGTGAATAAGAAGCAGAACCTAAAAGAAAAGAGAGGAAAGGAGAAAATGAAATAAGATGGAAGTTGTGGAAGAGTGATAGAAGAGCAATCAATTGTGCTGTAGTTAAAATTAAGCTAGGGGACCAGATTCTGCCTTGGCATCATGAAGATCTTAAAGAGGGTGGAACCAGCCTTTGATGATTAATTCTCAGCATAATAGCGTTCTCAAGTGCCATAGAGCTGCCACAATAGCAGTATGACACGTGCCACTCACAACTCGCAGTGTTGCACGAGTGCTGTGGGTTCTGCCAATTTTTGACAGTGAAATGATTCACAGGAGGCTATCGCAGTCAAGTGTAAATTAGAGCAGCCCTAAGAAAGCTGTAACTTGCTTAGGCTAGTCAGGTTAAGGAAATGGAAGATACAAATGCAACTTAAAGCCGAGCCCCAAAACAGAAAATTCTGCCCCCAAATTAACATTGTTTTAATACCAGCTGTGCAACTTTTTTATGTGTGCGCATAACTGTATTATCCATGCTATAGTTTGGAAAATAACTATTTTTTTTTTCAATTTTATTTTTTTACTTTATTTGAAATACAGCAGTACCTCATTTAGCAGACCCTCCATCACCCAGCTCTCTGGAGTAATCGAACCACCAGAGCACACACAAGAATATATTGATGCTTTAGCCCCAAGCACTGCCACCTGGCGCTGACAGCCCAAGTGGGGGCTGACAGTCCGAGCCCCTCCTGATTATCTGAAGTTTGGATCTGGACCAGGTCCCAGTCAGACTGGCTAAACAGGATTCCACTGTATATTAAAAATCATTTGTGGACAAGCATAAAATGCTGACAAAGGTCAACCCAGATAAACTCCTTGAAATTAATCCCAGATAGTCACCTTACTAAGGCAGAAGACCTACTTTGTATTTATGTACTTTCATATTACATACTGATACACACACACACATATTTTACACCTATATATGTGTAGCCCTCTCCTCCTTTCCTCCCTGGGTTACTTGTGAGCAGGCAACACTCACCTCTGTGCCTGGGCACTTGATGATGTTGACATTAAAGGAGATTCTAAGTATCCCAGTGGTGATGTTGGATAGATGGAAATCCTCTATTCACCCCTCTGCTGCAGTCCCATTACTCCTAAAAGAATTTACAATTGGCGGTGCCTCAATCTGGCTGGCCCCCATACACATTCAACGGCGTGCCGTGGAAACCTGCAGAAATAAAACCATTCTAATAATAAATAATCATCATCATCATCATCCTCATCTGTGGCATGGGTGTAACTCAAAAATACCAATTATAAATAATATACTACAAATATACTTATATTAGAGTTAACACACCTTTACTTAACAACTGAAAGAAACAGGGTATAACAGATTAAGATTAAATGTCACTACTAATTTAAACCCACAGGGGGCACTTGAATAAAATCAATTAACAAATATAGTGTAGTCATAGGCTACGTCTACACTACCCGCCGTATCAGCGGGTTACAATCGATTGCTCGGGGAACGATATATCGCGTCTCATCTAAACGCGATATATCGATGCCCGAGCGCGCTTATATCGATTCCAGAACTCCACCAACCCGAACGGAGTTCCGGAATCGACAGGGAGAGCTGCGGACATCGATCCCACATGGTGAGGACGGGTGAGTAATCCGATCTTAGATATTCGACTTCAGCTACGTTATTCACGTAGCTGAAGTTGCGTATGTAAGATCGATTTTTCCCCATAGTGTAGACCAGCCCATAGATGAAAATTATCTAACTGGCATTTACACTGCCAGCATTTACATCACCCAAGAGTGTCCACTCCTCTGGATTTCAGAATCGGAGACACTTGTGTGGGCACACAGGAAGGTTTGCAGCTGGAGACAGTACTCTGTTGGTTCTGTGTATCAATCCAGCCAAGGCAACAAGCTGCACATCCTCTCTGAAGACTGGAGTTGGCCTCATCAAATGTCAGCAGCTCTGGGTCCTGGTTCGATGGGAAGATCACTCTGCCTCTCCTCAGACTCAGTCTTTCTGTGGTGCCCCTTCCCTTGCAAGGACCTTTCCATACCAGACTGGGGGTTATTCACAGTTCCTTCACTGCAGGCCCACCTCAGTCAGCTCCAGGCACAGCAACAGTCTCTGCCCTGGCACCAGTGAAGCCACCAACAGCCTCTGAGACTCCCTGCTCAATCAAAGCCCCAGCTCTCATCAGCAGCTTTTAGCTTCCTAGCAACAGTTCCTGGTACGGACAGAGCTCTGCACCAGCAATCTGACTCCTCTCCCCAAAATGGAGCCCACTGCCTGTTCTCCCCGCACTCCCTGGGAGAAGAAGTCTTTCACTCTTTCCCCAAGGCATCATGTGAATTGTAGTCTGTAAGGCTGGATTGCAGCACACAGGATCTTCCCATCTGGAACACTCCAAATAAAGTTCAGAGACCCCTTTAGTAAAGGGTACCTACATATGGTTTCCATCAAAACACAGTACATACACATCCAAATCAACAGCAGGTTGAGAGGAATAAGTGAAGCTTCCCACTTTAGTGCATTAGACAATTTTGAGTGGGAACTGACTTCATGGATTCATAGTTTATAAGGACAGAAGGGACCATTGTGATCTAGTCTGACCTCCTGCATAACACAGGCCATAATACTTCCCTGCTGAATGTTCAATAGCTGTGCATGAACTAGAGCTTATCTTTTAGGAAAAAAACATCCAATCTTGACCTAAAAATTTCCACTGATGGAAAATCCACCTGAAGCCTTGGTAAATTGTTCCAGTGGTTAATTACCCTCTACACCTTATTTCTTGCCTGAATTTGTGTAGCTTCAGCTTCCAGCCATTGGTTCCTATATGCTTTTGTCTGTTAAATTAAAGAGCCTGTTATTATCACATTTCTTTTTCCCATGTAGGCACATAGACTGTATCAAATCACTCCTTAACCTTCTCTTTGATAGTGAACTCAATATATTTAATTTAAGACTTTCACTATAAGACATGTTTCCAATCCTTTAATCATTCTTGGGCTCTTCTCTGAACCCTCTCCAATTTTTCAACATACTTCTTGAAGTGTGGACACCAAAATGGGACAAAGGATTCCAGTAGTGGTCTCACCAGTACCAAATAAAGAGGTAATATAACCTCTCTACTTCTACTCACAATTCCCCTGCTTATATATCCAAGGATCACATTAACACTGCATTGGCAGCTCATGTTCTGCTCTTTATCCACATTATTACCAAGTGTTTTTCAGAGTCACTGCTTCTCAGGTTCCCCTATCCTGTAAGTACAGCCTGCCATTTTTGGTTTCTAGATGTATGACCTTACATTTTGTCATACTGAAGTGGATATTAATTGTCTGCACCCAGCTTACCAAACGATCCAGTAAAGCTAAATCTAGCTAACCATTTGGTGCAGTATTGCTTTTTTTTTTTTAAACTATAATTGCAACACATTGTCCTTGAACAGAAGAGACATAAATCCACACTTCATGTATCAAAGTACAGATCTGTGTAGCCCTTAGGATTCTAGGCTCAAATTACTGTAAATTCTCTCATTTAAACCTTTAATTTTCTCACATTCTACAGCTAGAGGGGTACTATAATAAGACAGTTAGAGGCACCCATACCTATACTGTCAGAAACTTAATTTCTCTAGGTGTAATTTCATAATTAGATCCAATTCTTCAGTCAATGAATGATTAAATATATCATGCCATTTCCTATTACTGGCAGAGGACCATCTGAACAAATTGAGCTTACCTCATTAAGCATCTATCCAGCAAGTATAGCATATTACACTCAGCTGAAGCTGATCTAATGCAGACCTTATATCACTTTAGTGTCAAGTGTTCAGCAGCCATTTCTCAAGATTCATGGATGGCAAAATAGCAATATTTATAAAACATGTCTCAAGAAATCTGCACTAGAAGGGTACATAAATGAGCTTGCATTTTAATTCAGTCATTTAGGACCAGGTCTGGGCCAACTAGGAACAGATAAGAAGAGTGAGACCTGCCTTTATATCTTTTTCACATCTCCACTCTCCCAGCTGCTTTCTGAGAGATTCTACAAGTAGACATCTCTCACACTGGATGGTATCCCCAGACTAGCTTTCTATAACTGGGAAATCCAGGCCGCAGTCTCTGCAAATCCATACTAGGACCTGGGTAGAGGTCAAGTTTTCTGTCTGGACACAGGTCCAGGTGGAGGAATCAGGAGCAGTGTTGGCATTAGCGATGACGCCTTGCTGAACTATGCTGATTTTATTCTCTCCTACAAACTCCCTTTCACACTCCCCTGTCAGCTAGCTCCCCTTGGTCGCTCAACATCAGGCTTTTAAGCCATTCTCTCCTAGGTCAGCCCTGTCCCCTTGTTAACATACAGGGGAAGAGTGATCGCAAGGATGATCAATGGTGACCAAGGATCAAAGGACAGGAGGTTAGCAGCAGAAAGCCTCTGGCCCCCATTCCCACCCAGTTCCCCAACATACAGTCTTCAACAGACCACACAGTAAACTTTAAGTAAGCCAAAAGAACAACCAAGCAGACAAACAAGCTTGCCCAGTCACCCCAAGAAGTAGTGATTGCTCATTCTTCAGCGGGGGATCTCTCGCTCAACTCCCCTACTTGCTGTCCCTGTTTGCTAGCATCCAGGAAGCATGCTAAGTATACTTGTATACTGACAGCTTGTGATGCCCATCTCAAAACCACACAAGACCATGCATTCCTCTTGTATAGCTGTGATAAGTATTAATGAAATAATTATTGAACAATCATTACAACCTTTCACTTGCAGTATAACACAGCAAAGCCATTATTTCTAATAAAGCACATTTTCTCTAAAACCTTTTAGCATCACAACTAATGGTCATCTGATGTCTAATTCCACCTGTTTTATTTACTACTGAATATCTGGCTATAACAAAAAACACATGCAGTACTAGAATCGTGCAGCTTTAGTGTGGATTCTTGCTTCAAGGGCACCCACAGAAATAATGAAACCAAAGGTGCAAACCCAGCAAGCATACACTTCTTCTGGCTGGGTGTGGAGGGCAGGCCAAGTTGGAGGGCAAGCCCACCCTGCGCTCACCCTCCAGTGGTGGTTCCTATCCCAAGGAGCTGGAGGCAGTTCCCTGCTCTGGGTGTTGCATGCTAGTTCACTGGGTCAGGTTTGGCCTGGCTGCCTCTTTGTCAGGACAGAGGGGAGGCCCTGCCAGACCTCAGTGGCAACACAACCTCATGCACCAGGTCACAACACCTAGAGCAAATATCCAAGTCCAGTCCTGTGGGGCAAGAACTGTGGCTGCGGGGTGAATGTGGGGTAGGCTTGCTCTCCAACACCCCCTGCCCACACTTTTGACACCAGGCTGGGATTAGGGTTACAGTGCTAATCTGGGTTGTCGATGCACCTGTGGCATTTTAATATACTGCACCCATTGAATCAGGAGGCTATATCTGGCCCAGAATAATTGTAGAAAGAATTGTAGTGAGGCCCTGCTGTAATACAAGATACAGTGCCAATTGGCAAGAACTGCAGGAAATAAACCTGTAGCTCCACTGGAGGAACGGAAGCTATATCTGTACAGTGACAGGGTTCTGCTGTTCTAGTTAGATGGAAGAATGGGACTTCAGATTTAAGACCATTATTTGTTTTCAAGGAACTGATCTAGAGAGGCATTGAATGTATTATAATCTTCAGTAGGTATTGCAGGTGCTCAATACTTCTCTGGTCAGGCCACAAATATACAACTGAGAATTGTCAGATAGCAAAGCTGGCCATGTGATAATTGAGTTGGAAACTCCCAGTGGCAAATCCAATCAAAAATTAGAATTTAGAGGGAAAAAACTAAATCAGAAAACATGGGCTGAAAAGTGCAAAAATATTTATAGTGCTTATGAAAAAGGCAGCTAATGTACCATTGTGATTTACATCAGTCCTTGTACACTCACCACATTCTCTCTGTATATACAATATATAATTAGACACATGGCTGAGCTGTGAAGTTCAGTGATGTTTGGACTTGTCACTCTAGAGAGAATCTTGGATCATGAAGTTTAGATCTAAGTTTCCCTGGAGTTCAGAGAGATTCACATCTGGCTTGGGCTTATGTTTCTCTGTCTTTCAGTTTAACAATGTAGCTATTTTTTGGTGTACATGTGCACAGGTATGAAATAGCCAAAATACATTATTCCTCCATCGCTTCAGACTTTCATCACTAAAGATCAAGTCTAGCTCCCACTGAAGTCAATACAGTCAACGGTTTCCTTAGCAGTTGTATCAGTCCCTATGAGAATTACTAAACCATCATTTTCACTTTCCCTCTTTTGTATGTTACAAACAAATGCAAAACATTTAAAAATTCTTTTTGTTCACTGTGCCACAAAATGGTAGTTCTGTGGTGTGATACATTGTAACATGAAATACTGAACCCTCCTTTCCCTGCTTCCCTGTATTTTTCTCAGCTTCTTCCCATTGTGTAGTCAATTCAAATAACAATGCTTAGGGCAAAATATGTCATCTCAGAGCCCAGCTATGGAAAACCTGTCTTCCAGATGGTCACTCAGTAATATCCTTAGGCTGTTCAACTTGCAGTTCTGAAGTAGAGCTAAGTTTTCTGAGTACTTAGGAAGTCAAGGAATTTACTGGCGCAATGTGTAGCAGTGTACCCATGCCCCTATGTCAATCACCGTTTTTAAAGACTTCTAAAAAAAATAGTTATATCTGTATATATGGTTAAGATGAAACAGGTTCTTACATCAACTTTAGAATTAGCAGGTGCAGGAGAAAGACATCTAGCAAAATATTGCTACCAAATACAAATAAAATTGATCTTATTCCATTGCATTTTCAACATACACTTCTATAGTCTCCTTTATCCAAAAATAAACTTGGGTGTTAGTTCCCAAATTTACACTCTTCCCTTTAACTGTAAATTTAATCTGGATTGGTTTTAAAGAATAAAAGCAGTCCTGCAATTCTCTAATGAAGAAATAGAAGCAAAAAAATCTGAAATATGTGTGTGTTGAAGGAACTAGGAAGATGGTAGGATAGAAATTTGAAAAGTGTGAAACAACTGGAAGGTTTCTGGGTGTGGCTGGACCAAAACACGACTGAGGAAGTGGGAGCCAATGTGTTTGCAGACAGCATGTTTGGACCCCAGAGCAGGCAAATTCAATAGAAATCCTGGCCATGAGACAAAAGAGAAGTGAGCTTTCAAAACTCCCAGTTATGCAAGGAAGCATTCCAAGTGATACTCAGATTGTCACAAAATTCCAGTTGTGCATGTCAATTGGAAGAGTCATTGGTGAGCTAGATACCTGTATGAGGGTGCTGCAAGGCATTTTGGAACATAATCCCATATCATAGAATATCAGGGACCTCAGAAGGTCATCTAGTCCAACCCACTGCTCAAAGCAGGACCAATCCCCAAATGGATTTTTGCCCCAGATCCCTAAATGGCCCCCTCAAGGGCTGAACTCACAACCCTGGGTTTAGCAAGCCAATGCTCAAACCACTGAGCTGTCCCTCCCTCCCTGTCACAGTGCAACATAAAGCTAGAATGCTTGAAATCCAAGGAGCTGTAATTGCAGTATGATAAAGAGCCAATTGATGCAAGGACAGATTGGGGTGAAGCATGGGATATTGGTGGCCATTTCAGGGATTCTCCAAGATGGACTAAATATTGCTTTCTTGGATACAGTTTCTCTTTGTTCTCCAAAGAGAATAAACACAAAAGTCCAAAGTCCTGGCCAGCTGACTCTTAGTGGCCATCTGAAGAACTTCCTCAAAGGACTTCACAAATAAGAATAACTGTTTAGCTTGTAACTTGGTTACTGTTTTGAGCTTGCTTTCAATCCCAGATTTCATTTCAGAATGCAGCAGAAGGCTAAGAACATTTGTTATTATGTGTGGAAAACAGTCCTGCTTTATGATAAGGCCCAATCCAACCCCAATGAACTCTATGGGAGTCTTCCCTGGACTTTAGGAAGCTTTGCATCAGGCCCTAAATTTTGGATTAAAAAGAAGTGATTATTGGAGTCAGTGCAACTCCATTTGGAAGGACATTGACAGGGGATTTCTGATAAGGTAATTCTAATAATTCGGAAAAGTTATTAATGTTAATAGCTAGGAACTGCAACCACTTTTATCTAAAATATCAGAGCTGGTTAAATTAAACCTAGTGCCAGGGAGACAGTTTACTAGTGGCAACTTTTTAAAATCTCAGGACTAGTTTAAGATAATTCTTGTGCATGAAATTAGTTCTTGGGAAACATGGAAAATGTAATTACTTTGCATTTACTTAAAAATAAGGGGATTTTCAAGCTGAAATGGTTGTTTTCTTGTATAGTAATTGCATGTTTTATTTAGACAACTGAATACTGTCAAGAAATAAGGCTATTTCATGGTAACAAGTATTGTAAGCTGTCATATTTTCACTGAAAGGGAAACATACAAGTAACTCGTCATTCATAACTTTTAAAAGTGTGTGTGACTTGATACTTTCTGAAGCATTATTTTTTAAATTGTAACAAAAAGATCATCTGCACCTGAGAATGGAAGGCATGAAAGAAGCAGAGCAGCTAATCTGCTCCGGTGGCAAGTGAGGATTCAAACAAGCCTTTTGTGGGACAGAATTGTTCCCCCAGAATCAGCACACAGCAACTCCAAACACACAGCGCTCCCTCCCCCCAGTAAATGTGAAGCATTGGTCTAATGAGAGCAACTGGTGGCAGAAAAAGGCAGTTATACCTGAAGCGGGAATGGGAACCATGTGCTGGCTCCAACGGGTGGCTGGGGGAAAGCCAGGCTAGTCGGTCTTTCACTCTCTTCCCCACCCCACCTGGGAGGCGGGAGGTTCCTATCCTATGTGTTGACCCAGAGATTGCGAGTCCTGTCCAGTTCTCTTCTTTCTCTGAGAGTTGGGTTCACAGGGGCTGGAGCTCCCCCTCCCCAGATATGGTAATAGGATGGTGTGTCCACAAACCAGACCCGGGGGTGGAGAATGTAGAGGAAGTTTGGCCTGGCTCAAGCTCTTCCTCTCTACCTTCACCACAACTATTCCAGCAACTCCCAAGCATTTCTAGTGCAACACGTGTTGCTGCTGCTGTGGTGGTGGTGATGGTATAGACCCAGCACTTCAAAATCTCCACATTCAGTTATTTTGGCAGAATACTAAAGTTTTCCTAAAGAAGGCAAACAAGAAAAGGGAAATGGTAACTTTAAACAATCTGTACTTCTGTTAAAAGTGAATAAAGTTTCATAGGATAAAAAAAAAAAAGGCCCTTATCTCTGGGAAATTTCAAAGGCCTGCTGCAAATAATGGAGGTGATAGAGCTTCTCAAATAAAAGGTCAAAAGAATCTTTAGAATGGGAAGTGTTAAGCAAACTAAACATAGGTTACAAGCACCCCTGTAATAATACTAATTAAGAATAAAAATAACAAGCTTGGGGGTTTTTGTACTACAGGCCAAAATAAACATCTTTATAAAAAAATATTTTCACTGAAGAATACAGAAAGTAAATCCAAATGTCACCGTGCTGCTGACAAAGTTTAATCAAATAGCTCTTAGGATTGAATACAGTGCATAAGGAAAGAGCAAAGGAAAGGAAATTGAAGAACAAGCAGAATAAAGAGCCGCAGTAGCTGCTTCGCCTTCAGAGCCAAAGGAGCAAAGCTGTTGAGAGGGAGAACTCACAATGAATAAACAAATACTCGCATGCTTTTCTGAGGGGCAAACTTTAAAAAAAAAAAAAAGACGAGAAAGAGAGAGGAATACTAAAGAAATATTTATGAGCTTTTCTCAATGGCAAAGACTATAAACTGGCAAGGAAAAATTAAAGGGCTGAATAAAATACATTAAAATCTTTCATTTTACAGAAAATTAAATGAAACATGCTGCTCTCAGAGCTAGAGATTGATTATTTATAACCAGGCTCTCCACACCACTTTCCTATGGCTCAAGGAAATTTTCCAAGGCTGATGTTTGTTTCTTTTCTTGTTATTGAATATATTGAGTGCATCTCTTTAGAGCCTCAGATGTTATAAATCATCATAGCGCCTTTGAAGTGAATGGAGCCACACTGATTTACAGCAGTTGGGACTCTTGCCATAGTCTCTAATATATTTGCACTTAGTTATCGCCGCTTTCTTCACAGTCATCGTTAGTTTCTTCACTTTTACTAACCCCCTTCCCCAAAATGCAGCTCTTTTGGTTTTGGGACAATAATTTGCACAGTGGAAGGGAAGAATTACGCCTCCCCCATCCTCCCCACATTTTGTTTTTAATGTTATCCCAAAAGGAGATAAATAAATGGGACAGAAACGAAGATGTGTGATTATAGCTTAAATCACAGAGAGGAGAGGGAGTGATGGTGGTATACATAGCATGTTTGTTGTTATTGTTTAGAAAGCCTTTGAAAGAAGGCACATTTGATACAGAATGAGAGGTACCGAAAAGACGACGACACCTCCTTCCCTGGCCTTCCTTTCAGGCCAGATTCCAATACAGTTACTCATGTTCAATAGAATAGTTCCTTACCCCACAATAGTTCTACTGGAGGAAACAGGACTGAAGTGTATCAGTGTCTGGCCTTGCCAACAGTAATGTGTGCCAGACTAAGTCAAGGTCAGCCTCAGCCACCGGATCCCCATACAAAAATCCAGTTCCAAGCATAATGGCATTCCTTTCACCCAATGAGTACAAATATTAAGTAGGATGGACCTTGGGATGACTCTTTGCACGGATGAATTTCACCCAGAACAGAGTCAGGTATGTTTAGTGATGTTATCCCATCACTAAAAGTCCCTTGCAAGATTACAAAAGAATGCAGTACTGAAGAATGCAAAATGCAGAGGAGTTGTAAACAGACACTCAGATACTGCTCACAACATAAAGCAACATGCCTGTCACTCTTCACCACGGTTTTTCTCTCCTTTTCTAATATCTTCCCTTGCTTTGGAACTGCATACAATAGGGTTTTCCTGTAAGAGAGCAAAGTATCATCAGTTTCTTTTTCTTCTGTTTTTTGTTGTTGTTTTTTTAAATGGAACTGACAAAATAAATCTGTGCATGGTTGATTTTTCAAGGCCTGTATTTTGTTTACGTTTCAAGAAAAGTGGGAAAAAATGTGAAAGCCTGAGGGGACAGTAGCTTCTGGCATATGCTATTCTTTCACATATTGTCAGTGCAATGGTGCATACCATCTTGAGTGGCGAGAAAAATGTTAGACTGTCATCTGAAGTGTCAAAAAGATGTGGCAGCTTTGTTTAATCGGGAGAAACTTTGACCATTTTAGCCAAATTTCATTAGGACAAACTTCTTGGTAATACAGCTAATGCAGTAAGTCATTACAACACCCCATTTTTCATGTCTGAAGGACATTTGTCACTGTAATACCTAAATAAATCAACAACAGAAGCTAGAATATTGCTGACTTTCTTATTAACACAGCCATGTGCAATACTCATGGATCAGAACTGCCACATATCGCAATCTGAAGAGGAGAAATAAGTCTTTAGAAAATGATAAATGAGTTGTACATGATATAACTATCCAATAGAGAGTGCAAGGGAAATCCAAGCTACATAATTAATTAAGACAGGAGTATGACTGGGGTTAAGATCCTCACCCCTATACTATCGAGTTCAGTGTTAGAACACTTTGTATGATCTTCTAATGGGAATAAAGTCATTCTTATTTTGTTGGACTTAAATTATACATGTGACTTGCTATGGGCCAGATCCTGAGAAGTGATGTGCAACCATTCTAATCCCCAGAACTTCTCAGAATATGGTTCTATTTCTGGGCCTCACAATAAAAACTCTAGGTTCAAGGCATGCTCACTCATATTCTAGACATAGTTTTATGTATGCATAGATATTTTTACATACTGCCTTGAATGCACATATAGAACTTCTATTGATGGCCCATAGTGGGGCATATAAGGATGTTTTATATTTGAGAATTTAGTACTGTACAGAATATATGTTATTTTCTTCAGATACAAATTTCACTGCAAAGAAACAGACCAGACACAGAAGGCTATTTAGGGCTGTTTTGTGGTAATATACCCAGTCTGTCTTTATTTTGTGAGGGGAGGGGGGAAAAGGGAGCTCCTCACAGTTGCAAGATGGGAGAATAAATAAATATCAATGAACTGAGCACTTAACAGTATATTAGCATAGCTTCCTTTGTGCTTCCCTCTTCAGCTTCCAGATGCACAGAATTATGCCAGCACCTTTCAAATCCATTGCAGCAGCTCCAACAGTGGCCATATTTTTTATTATAATAGTAGCTATGGTGTTTTGGTTCAACTAAAGACCCCTTGTGACGAGGGTTGCTGGGGCTCAACCCTCCCTGTGGAGGAGGGGAGCCACACCGGCCCTGTCCTGTCCTCCGCGGGTCCGGCTCCTTGGACCCGTGGTCCACCGTCCGGGAACGTTCGGTCCCTATGGAGAGGACTGAGCACAGGTAAAGTCAGTAGGGGCCCAGCCTTTGATGCAGGCGGGCACCAAACACAGTACCACAATACCGACTCTAGCGTCCTTCTTGTGGCTGGCAAGGTCTGTAGCTCACGTTCTCAATAGGGGCCCAGCCGTCGGGGCGGTAGCGGCCCAGCACTATACAGTTCTGAGCGGTCCTGGCTTCCTTTGGATCATGCACAAGGCAACAGGACGACGAATCATGAATGAAGCCTTGTCTGTCTCGTGTATTTGCGGCAGAGCAACAAGTTAGAGGGGCCCAGCCCTGTCGGGCGTGCGCCTGGCTCCAAACACGTTAAGCTCTGGCCCTTCTTGGTGGTCAGGGCAGAGGCAGTAGCAATCACACTGTGGCTTCGTCTGTTAGGCCGGAGGCGAGTGATTCTGCCACCCGGGTTGCTAACGGTTGGTGGCAGGGTGGGAGACGCGATGGCCCACACCCACTCCTCCGTTGCGTTCAGCCCATGGGGGTCTTGTAGGCGGCTGTCGCCGCTAGTGGCAGTCTGGTGGGGTCGAAACACACTGACAGAGTGATCAGTGGTGATCCTGACCGACACACACGGTCATAGGCTCGGGGCCCTCTGCAGCCTTACTGTAGTCAGCTGCCCCCGGGCTACTTCCAATTTCCCCCTCGTTTCCTACCTGGTCCGCAGGGTCGCCCAGCACCATGGGCTCCTCCCAGTCAGGACTGGGCGGCAGGTCTGGGAGTATCTCAGGGAAGGTGGGCCAGGTCTGGTCTGACGGCTCCTCGGGGCCGTAGCAAGGACGGGGTAGCTCTGGCAGTTCCTCGT
This sequence comes from Chelonoidis abingdonii, assembly GCF_003597395.2. NCBI lineage: Eukaryota > Metazoa > Chordata > Testudines > Testudinidae > Chelonoidis > Chelonoidis abingdonii. The sequence continues at coordinate 65,806,646 of NC_133778.1, forward strand.
CGTAGCGGCTGCGGGGTAGCTCTGGCAGCTCCTCGTCATAGCGGCCGCGGGGTAGCTCTAGCAGCTCCTGGTACCGGCCTCGGGCCTCAATAGTCTCCCAGTGACAAGAGTCGGCAGGCACGTCTGCTCCCGGCGGCAGCTGGGGCCTGACTGAAGGCTGAGGCCCGGCTTTTATCCTTCCAGGTCGTCGCCTGACCCTTTGAGGGGCGGGACTTCCACCCAGCGGTTCCGCCCTTGGGGATGATTGACGGGGCTCAACCCTCCCTGTGGAGGAGGGGAGCCACACCGCCTCGCTACACCCCTAATGGCTTTATTGGCCAAATTTGGTGGTGATGCAATCGGTAGTGTAAATTGTTCAATAAGAAGTGCAAAGCAATGAAACTTGCATCCATGTGGCTATACAAAATGAACAGAACTTTACACTGACTTTGAATATGGTGGGGACAAAACTCAGCCCCTTGCGTAAGCAGGTGCAGATTCTCTAGAATCTTTATAGAGATGTGTTACAGAAATTGGCCAAAACACTGCATTAGCACGAGGGTTCCATTCAGCCCTGATTACGCTGACTTCTGATGGTGCAGGACACCTGGTTGTGGAAAAAAAAAACACTTGGAGCCAGGATTGCGGAGGCATAAAGCACTTGCAATCTTTGTGTGCTTTGTATCACCACAACACTCATCCATGAGCATAGGGGGCCTGCAACCAACCAAGCATCAAGAGCAGGTATCTTCTACAAGAGCAAGGAGATGGTCAGGGAACTACCACGCACATTTATCCAGCACATCCCTGAAGGCTACTTATCATCTACTTTCTCCTGAAGAGACCCCGCCTGACACAAAATTACCCCTGTGAGTACAGTAAATACAAACTGTTGTTCCTGCACCAGACGGGGAAATCACACCTAGAGTGTTTAGGACTTTAAGATATGGAGGTTGGTTACTGTAACAGGAATTTCTTTGAGATGTGTGCGCACAATGTTTAGCGAAGTGGCTGCTCTGCATATGTCTTGCACTGTGACTTCCTGCAGGGATGCTACAGAGATAGTCTGTGCTTTCGTGGAGTGGGTTGTTATTCTGCCAGGAGGTGTGCTAACTTGTAGCCCTCAATGATGCAGCCAAAAATCTACACAGAGATTCTTTGAGATGATATTGCTTGACATCGGGGACTCTCTGTTACTGCGATAATAGTCTTGATGACTTCCTGATAGGTTTGTTCTTTGCAGGTAAAATGCCAGTGCATGCCAGACATCAAGGGAGTAAAGTCTCTTCTCTTGTGGAGAAGCATGTTTTTGTTTGTTTGTTTGTTTGTTTGTTGGTGTGTATGTGTGGGGGAAGATGGGGAAAGACAAGTAAGTGAATACATTGGTTGATGTGAAATTTGGAAGTGACCTTGAAGAGAAATTTAATGTGGAGGCACAGGGATAACTTTTCTTTGTGAAAGACCATACAAGAAGGGTCTGCCATGATGTCTCCTAGCTCATGGACCCTCCTGGCCTAACCGATAAGCACCAGAAACTCCATTTTCATGGACAGATGGGACATAGATCATGACACTAAAGGTTCAAATGGTGGTCTGGTATGTTTCAACAGCACGAGGTTGAAGTCCCATTGTAGGGTAGGTTTAGTCACTGGTGGGAAGGCCTGGATCAGGTCCTTCATAGAATCATATTGTAGTTGGGTGGATGAAAACAGAGCACTCAGCTACTGGAATCAGGAAGGCACTAATTGCTCTGAGGTGAACTAGTAACAAGCTAACTGAAAGACCAGACTTCTTTAGAGACAGGTGGTAATATAGAACAACTGGAATGTTTGTAGTGACTGGTAAAGGTTGATTCTCTGCCTGGATGCAATACAGTCACTTCCGTTCAGCTAGATAATGTTATGGACAGGGATGTAGGCAGTCTTGCCTAGCAGTCAGAGCAAGAGTCATGTCTAGTGGGCAGAGGAGTCATCTAGGTTGGGGAACAAAGTCAAGGGTCAGCACCAGAGTTAACTGCCGGTTACCAGAGCCAGGGCTCAAGCCAGAGTCAGAACCAGGAATCGAAGCTGAGGGTCAGAGCTGAAATAGGAGGCCAAATGACAGAGCCCAGGGTCAAGCCAGAGTCAGCCTCAAAAGTCAGAGGCTGGGGTCAGAGCCAAAACTGGTAACTGAGGACCGAAGGTGAGGTGTAAGGGCAGAAGAAGATACAAGGATCAAACACAGTGCAGGAGCATGATGGGAACAGGAGCAAAGGGTGGGGTGAGCCAGGAACAGAACAGGAATCAGGTTGGATGCAGGAGGCAAGCACAGTCAGGATCCAATGCAGCCACAACAGGAAACCAGTTTGTTGCTCAGATAAAATGTCTTTGCCTTCTTCTGGCTTAAATAAATAGTATAATTGGACCAATGGGTAGAGTTGGGAACTCTGATTGAAGGATTGCCCATGGGTGATGCCTTGGCTGGGGCTATAGTCCCACTAACCTTTCAGCCCACCAGGTTTCAGTAGACATTGGGTGAAGGCCAGGATGCAACAGCTGTCTGGGAACTCCCAGGCCTGTGTTCAAGACCTGGGATATCACAGATAGCAGGTCCTACTCAAATCTTTTCTCTTCTGGGTAAGTATATCCTGAAGGGTGATGAGCAAGAGCATTCTGTTTCTGATGCCCATCCAAACACCAGGCCATGAAGTGGAGTGAGCTGGGATTGGGGTGTCTGATTCTGCCCCCATCCTGAGTTAGGAATCTGGAAAGGGATATATCTTAATTGCAGGATGTGCTGACACTGATAGGAGCTCTGGGAAACAGTTTGGGCCACTTGGATGCTAGGAGAATGATGCTGGCTGCACCATGATGTATCTTTCTTTGAACCCGTGGAAGAAGGGGAACAGGAGGAAAAGCATATCAGAGACCATTCGTCCATAACAACAGGAGAGCGTCACCTTGGGAATCATAGCCAATGCCAATGGAGCAATATAGCAGAAGTTGTTTGTTTGTTACAAAAGGCTAGGATGTAACTAGCACTGTAAGAAGTTATTCAACAGAGAAGATAGCAAGATATTTTTGTTGCTGTCAGTTTTAAGATAAGCAGATGGCATATCCTGGTTGAATAGCTTCTCAGTTGTCTTATTTGGACAACGACATCAGTTACCTAACACACAGTTACAAATGTAAAACATACAGTGGTCCTAACAAACATGATCCATAATAACTCAAGCAAAATGAATTTCAAATCAATCATGGGAAGATTGGCAGGAAATGAGAGCAAAAATGTATCATCCTCTACAGGGAATCTACCTCCCAGATCTTTGAAAGTGAAAATAGCTATTTCTAAACGCTACAGAGCAGCAGATTTGATAATCAGTAGCTGATGAGCATTAAAAATGCTTGGAATTTTTTTACATTGTCCAATAGTGACAAGATTGCGGGGGAGGGAAGAGGAAAAAAAAGATGTTGAACTACTTTCATATGATATTTTTGGTGATGTAAATTGACATAAGCGTATTAAGAACTCCTTCTGGCTTTTCTGAGAGGACATGGCACAGTGTAGAAGAGCTGTGTGAGGTATTTGTTATTTTTTGTCTTACAGTACAGTGCTAGATGACCCAAGCATAGTGTTTCTCAAACTAGGGTTGCCGCTTGTGTAGGGAAAGTCCCTAGTGGGCCAGGCCAGTTTGTTTACCTGCCCCATCCGCAGGTCCAGCCTATCGCGGCTCCCACTGGCCACGGTTCACTGCTCCAGGCCAATGGAAGCTGCTGGAAGATGCGCGGGCCGAGGGACTTACTGGTCACCGCTTTCAGCAGCCTCCATTGGCCTGCAGCAGCGAACCGCAGCCAGTGGGAGCCGTGATCAGCTGGACCTGCAGACTGGGAAGGTAAACAAACTGGCCTGGCCTGCCAGGGGCTTTCCCTACACAAGCGGCGACCCCAGTTTGAGAAACACTGCCCAAGCAGGACTGAGACCCATTGTGTTAGGCAGTGTGCACACACATAGCAAGACACATTCCTGCCCCAAAGAACTTACAATCCAAGTAGAAAAGACAGAGAGCTGGAAAGGTAGTATTATTATTCTGATTTTGCAGCTGGGGAGCTGAGGTACATAGGCCTGAATAAATAAGGAGTTAGACACCTCAGTCTTGGTTTTAGGCTCCATTAGGATGCACAAAACTCCCACTGAACTCTATATATGCCTAAACTTGCTTGATGCTTGAGTTCTTGCAGTAAAAATTCCCTAAGTGCCTATGTTTCTGCCTCTAAGTATGTACACTGCTACCTCTTTCTAGACAACCAGGTGCCTATCTCCACATAAGCCCCAAAGTGATTCACAAACCAGGGGAAGATAGGTGTTCATATGTCTAAATCACCTGAGGGGCCCAATCTGGTAGGTGTGTTCAGAGGCGACTTACAGGAGCAGGCGCCTCAGACAAATTCACACAAAAGAGCTAGCGAAGAATAAAGAGGAAGAGGAGGTGGCCTCCCCCCATAGGTTTTAGCACAGTGGTAGGGTACTGACTTGGGATTTGGGAACCATGGGGTTCAAGTTCCCTTTCTACAGAACGGGGAGAAGAGATTTATCACTACTCAGGGTATGTCTACACTGCAGGATTATTCCGATTTTATATACCGGTTTTGTAAAACAGATTGTATAAAGTCGAGTGCACATGGCCACACAAAGCATAATAATTTGGCGGTGTGCGTCCATGTACCGAGGCTAGCGTCGATTTCTGGAGCATTGCACTGTGGGTAGCTATCCAGTAGCTATCCCATAGTTCCCGCAGTGTCCCCTGCCCACTGAAATTCTGGGTTGAGATCCCAATGCATGATGGTGCAAAAACAGTGTCGCGGGTGATTCTGGGTAAACGTCGTCACTCATTCCTTCCTCCGTGAAAGCAACGACAGACAATCATTTCGCGCCCTTTTTCCCTGGATTGCCCTGGCAGACGCTATAGCATGGCAACCATGGACCCTGTTTTGCCTTTTGTCATTGTCATCGTATGTGTACTGGATGCCGATGACAGAGGCGGTACTGCAGTGCTACAGACAGAGGCGGTACTGCAGTGCTACACAGCAGCATTCATTTGCCTTTGCAAGGTAGCAGAGACGGTTACCAGTCGTTCTATACCGTCTGCTGTGCCATTGTAAATGCGCCGACTGAGATTGATGTATCCAGTCGTTCTGTACCGTCTTTCTGTGCTGTAAAATGCTGGCCTCACTGAGGCTCGCTAGAACGATTTATGACGGCGCAAAGACAACATCATACCGGGAGGCATGGACTCCCCGGCGTTTTTCATTCCCTTCGATGTTTTATCCTAAAATAATAGTCAGTCCTTGCTAGAATATGGGGCAAGCTTTACGTGTGGTTAGAGAGCCAGTGCATCAGACACACCACAGAGCACAGGCGGGCCGCCTCACTCGTGTTCGTCAGATCCCGCAGGACAATAATGGCTAATGAGCTGCAGACCTTCTAGGGCTTGCCCCAGCAACAACCCCACCCGTGCTTCCCTGGATTCCCCCAAACCCCTCCTGTGGCTACCCGTGGCAGTTGTCCCCCTTCATTGCTGTGATGAATTAATAAAGAATTCCAGAATTGTCTTAAGAAACACTCGTTCCAGTTTTTGTGAACTATATAAAATGAGGAGCAGCCTCCAGTCTGCTTAGTATGTTAGCGGCAGACCGGAGTTACAATGAATGCAGCGTCGAGAGAGCCCCAGCTATCCCGCAGCCTTTACTTTAGTCCAGGCGCAGCTACAGTAATCTCTTTCTGCTAAGACATGAACTTAGGAGGGGGCTGATGAGCTCAGCCCCCAGTTTGTTATGATGAGGACGGTTACCCAGCACGTTTGCGTTCGTGTGACCATCCTGCCGGACATATACCGATGAGTCTCTTCCATTTACCCAGGCACCCTCGGTCCGACCTCACCCTGAGCCAAGCAGGAAGCCCCTCACGGATGATACTGATTAGGATGCCGTTCTCCTTGTACGCGTACAGTTGCCACCAGGGAGGGGAGGGAGGTGTTTGCTGTTCGTAGCGTGTGTCTTGCTTATCAACTCGTATTTGCACAGCACCCTGGCCACCAGCGTATGCAGTAAACATGGGAGGTGACATTTGAAAAAAGTCACAGAAACGATTTTTTCCCTTTTTCTTCATGGCAGGAGAAGGGGTTTAAAATTGATTGAATCCTGAACCCCCTGACACTCTGGACAATGTGTTTTGACCTCATCATTGGAGCTCAGCCCAAAATGCAAAACTTTCGGAGACTGCGGGACCTGATGTAGTGAGTCCTCAAGTCCCCCCTCCTCTCCTATGACGTTCCTTTTATGATTAGGACTGTGGGATAGCTGGAGTCCTCAGTCCCCCCTCCCTTTCTCCATGAGCGTCCATTTGATTCTTTGGCTTTCCATTACGCTTGTCACACAGCACTGTGCTGTGGACTCTGTATCATAGCCTGGAGATTTTTTTCAAATGCTTTGGGATTTTGTCTTCTGTAACGGAGCTCAGATAGAACAGATTTGTCTCCCCATACAGCGATCAGATCCAGTATCTCCCATATAGTCCATGCTGGAGCTCTTTTTGGATTTGGGACTGCATCGCCACCCGTGCTGATCAGAGCTTCACACTGGGCAAACAGGAAATGCAATTCAAAAGTTCGTGGGGCTTTTCCTGTCTACCTCGCCAGTGCATCCAAGTTCAGATTGCTTTCCAGAGTGGTCACAATGGTGCACTGTGGGATACCGGCCGGACGCCAATACTGTTGATTTGCGGCCACACTAACCCTAATCCGACATGGCAATACCGATTTCAGAACTACTCCTCTCATCGGGGAGGAGTACAGAAACCGGTTTAAAGAGCCCTTTATAGCGATATTAAGGGCCTCGTTGTGTGGACGGGTGCAGAGTTAAATCAGTTTAACGCTGCTAAATTCGGTTTAAACATGTAGTGTAGACCAGGCCTCAGATGAGTACTCTAACCACTGAGCTATGGGATATCCTGATGTGGGGAATATCTTAGTCTCGCCTGTGGAAGCTGTTTCACTATAGATAAACAGTGAAAAAGTAACTGGAGCAGGGGGAATGGATTCTGGGTCTCCCATGTCCCAGGTGAGTGCTCACACAACCATCCTATAGAGCCATTCTCATGCTTATGCTCTGTCTTGGTCTCTAAGAGTCATTTGATCCAGACACAGTGAGTGAGAGAATGAGAGCACAGGCATGAGAACAACTGTATTGGGGGAGGAGATGGAAGCTCTCTGCGAATGGGGAGAAGAGGGATAAGAGAGGGACTGAGGGAGCTAGTGAGACTGGTGGGGGTGGACAGCCAGCTCCAGGCTGGGAAGAGGTGTCCTGGAGTCCTAGTATTTCCTACTCTCATTCCCATGGCAGTTCCTTGGCAGCTGGTGCCCCTGCCCCTAGGTGAGGTACAGATGCCCTCTCCCATCCCCCACATCACCCCAGAGGCTAGTGCACATGTTCCTGCACCTGCCCTGGGCCAGGTTTCTTCACCAGAACCTGAGGTGACTGAAAACCTGGACCTGCTGGGCCAAGGATTCCTATCTGCTCCCTGGTGGCTGGCCTGATCTTAGTGTCGCTGCAGCCGCTCTAACTCCTCCTCTCATCTCTGGCCTCCTCCCTTATGCAGGAGTGGAATAAAGCCAAGTCCTACCCTCACCTCTGTGAGATAGATACTGAGGGGGTGATAACAGCATTACCATTGCAGGGGCAATAGCTACCCCCACAACAGCCTTGCTTGATAGTCTGGTGGTTAAAGCACACAACCAAAAGATAGGAGACCCAGGATCCAGTGCCCTTGCTCCAATTACTCTTTCATTATTTAGACACGGTGCAACTGCTTCAGTAGAAGAGATTGTGGGATCCTGCACATCAGAGTATGCTATTACTAAATGATTTCAGAGCACTCACCAGAACAGCAGCAGAGCTCTGTTCAAATCCCTTCTAGGCAGAGCGAGGACTTGAACTAGGGGTTTCCCACATTCCAGGTGAGTCCCTAAGCGCTGGGTTAACAGTTAATAAGAACGGCCATACTGGATGGGACCAATGGTCCATCGATCCCAGTATCCCATATTCTGACGGTGGCCAGTGCCAGAAGCTTCAGAGGGAATGAACAGAACAGGGCAACTATCAAGTGATCCATCTTCTGTCATCCAGTCTCATCTTCTGGCAGTTGGAGGTTTAGGAACACCTGGCACACAAGTTTATATCCCTGACCATTTTGGCTAAGATGGATCTAACATCTGTGAACTTATCCAATTTTTTTTTTATCCCAGTTATACTTTTGGCCTTCACACAATCTGCTGCCAACAAGTCACAGGCTGACTGTGCACTGTACGAAGAAGTACTTCCCTAGGTTTGTTTTAAAACGGCTGCCTATTAATTTCATTGGATGACCCCTAGTTCTTGTGTTATGTGAAGGGGTAAACAATACTTCCTTATTCACTTTCTCCATACCAACCATGATTTTATAGACCTCTATCCTATCTCCCCGTAGTTATCTCTTTTCTAAGCTGAACAGTTCCAGTCTTTTAAACATCTCATCATATGGAAGTTGTTCCATACCCCTAATCATTTTTGTTGTCCTCCTCTGTACCTTTTCTAATTCTAATATCTTTTCTGAGATGGGATGACCAGAATTGCACTCAGTATTCAAGGTATGGGCATACCATGGTTTTATATAGTGGCATTATGATATCGTCATTCTTATTATTTATCCCTTTCCTAATGGTTCCTAACATGGTATTAGCTTTTTGATGGCTGCTGTACAGTGAGCAGATGTTTTCAGAGAACTATCCATAATGACTCCAAAATCTTTGAGTGGTAGCAGCTAATTTAGATCCCATTATTTTGCATGTATAGTTGGTATTATGTTTTCCAATGTGCATTACATTGCATGTATCAACACTGAATTTCATCTGCCATTTTGCTGCCTTGTCACTCAGTTTTGTGAGATCCCTTTGTAACTCTTTGCAGTCAGCTTTGGACTTAACTCTATTGAGTAATTTTGTGTTATCTGCAAAATTACCACCTCATCTCACTGTTTATGCCCTTTTCCAGGTCATTTATAAATATGTTGAACAGCACTGGTCCCTGTACAGATCCTTGGGGAACCCTGCTATTTACCTCACCCCATTCTGAACACTGACCATTTATTCCTACCCTTTGTTTCCTGCATTTTAACTAGTTACTGATCCATGAGAGGCCCTTCCCTCTTATCCCATGACTGCTTAGTTTGCTTAAGAGTCTTTGTTGATGGACCTTATCAAAGATTCTGTGAAAGTCCAAGTACACTATATCAGGGGATCACTCTTGTGCATGTGCTTGTTTATTCCCTCAAAAAATTCTAATAGATTGGTAAGGCATAATTTCCCGTTACAAGAGCCATGTTGACTCTTCCCCAACATATCGTGTTCATATATAATTCTGTTCTTTACAATAGTTTCAGTCACTTGTCTGGTACTGAAGTTAGGCTGACTGGACTGTAATTTCTAGGACTGCTCCTAGAGACTTTTAGAATTTGGCATTACATTAACTACCCTCCAATCACCTGGTACTGAGGCTAATTTAAGAAATAGGTTACATACCAAAGTTAGTAGTTCTGCAATTTCATATTTGTGTTCTTTCAAAGCTCTTTGGTGACTACCATCTGTTCCTAGTGACCTATTACTGTTTTATTTATCAATTTGTTCCATAACCTCCTCTACTGACACCACAATCTGGGACAATTCCTTAGATCTGTCACCTAAAAAAAAAAAAAAGCCTTAAGTGTGGAGATCTCCCCAATATCCTATCATGAAGACCAATGCAAATAATTCATTTAGCTTCCTGCAAAGGCCTTGTCTTCCTTGAATGCTCTCTTTGCACCTTGATTGTCTAGTGGTCCCACAGTTTGACAAGCTTTCTGTTTCTGCTGTACTTAAAAAAACAATTTTATTTATTCTGTAGCTAGATTTTGTGTCTTCAGTTCTTTCTTGGACCAGCTACTAATACTTTTACACTTGACTTGCCAGAGTTTATGCTCCTTCCTATGAGGGATGTCCTCCTCCTCTTCTTCCCTAGGATTGTTGCTAAAACAGTATAAGATACTTAACTCCAAAGAGGATTCACAAGCAAAATTAGGTTACTCCTTGCAGCTCACTCTTAGGCACCTATGTATGTGAGAAGCATGGGGCTTAGCTCACATCCCTCTGGTCAGCAGACTCCCTGCCTAGCATGCTTGCTTTTGTGAATTGCATTCTAAGGTGCCTATCCCCTCCCACTCACTGTATAGGAGCTTAGATACCTAACTGAGGCTTTTTATATCACAACGATTTTCTCAGGCACCTAAAGAAGTTAGTTCTTGTGATGCTCAGAATCAAGTCCTAACTCTGCATCTTTAGGTGCCTGAATATTTTTGAAAATCTTGCCCCAAGTGGCTTGCCCAAGGTCACATAGTAGTCTGTGGCAGAACTAAAAATCAGACACAGATCACTTGAATGAGACTCCAGTATCTTAACAGCAAGATCATCCTTTCTATTTCTACTAATAGGAAAATGAAATTAATTTTGTACTGTATCCTATTCAGAGTTGACTTTTAAGGGAATAAAAAACGACTTTGGAACAGACTGCATGAAAAGCAGGTCTGTGTGTGGGTATGTTGTATAGTACTATATTCAAGACAGTTAATAAAACAAAATACTGTGGTAAAATAATTGCATAGTCATAGGTCTCAATCTAGAGCATATTTCACTCCATTGAGGCTATTGTGAATTATGCTCACATAGTGACAGGAGAACAGATCCCTTTTCTCTCTTGTGAGTGCAAGGGGAGTAACTATTTAAACTAAACAGGATCTAAAATAATATACAGTGATATGTGAAGAATCTGAACACTTGAACAGTTAACAAAACCCTGGTGTCATCAGCACCACTGCTAAGAGCCAGTGACTTTTATAAAAAATAATTATTAAGAAAGCCACTGATATTGTAAAGGGTGACATCATGAACTGAGTTCAGGATCAAGCCTTAGGTACATCAAATGTCTTTAGACCAACAAAAAGCCCTAGCAGACATCCGGTAAATCGCTGTACTTCCACTATTTATCACTGCATCAAAGCTAAAGCCATTAATTCTATTTTGCTTCTAGTACCACAACCAAACCAGGAGGGAAAAAAAAAGAATGTGTGCAGATGAGCATTATCCCCAAAAGGCAATTAGATTACTTAGACACCTCTAGGAGCCTTGCACTACAGACTATGAAGTATTACATACATTACACCTAACACATGTAATTATAAATTACAGAGACAGTAATTGTATACCTTCCCTGGAGAAAAAACAACAGGGAAATGTACTATCAGATGAATGAGCAGCAGGAACAACTGCTGATTTGTTTCACTAGCTGGCATTTAACGTGCTGCCAGCCTATGAGCCTGCAGACAGAGATTCATGGGCAAGTCTTCTTCTAACCTGATGTGAAGAGAGACAGACAAGGAGACAGAGTTACCTGACTAATTTACTAGTCAGCAGCCACTGCAACTGTTGTCTTATATGAGGCTGCAAATCAGAGGCAATAAATCTAGGCAAGTTCTCTTGGACAGAAGAATCTACTGCCAGAGAACAGAAGTTCAGGATCAGGGTCCCACAGAAAAGTCATATTGACCAGATGCATATTTCACTATACACTCAATTCAAATTAAATTTACAAAAAAGAGTCTCAGTTGCTGTCCAGCCATCTGTCCACACCTATTCCAGAGATGTATTATTGATTGTCTTTTTTTTGTGCAAATACTGTAGATGATTTATCAGTGGCTATTCAGTCCATTTTGAAAATATAACCTATACACCCAGTCCCTATGCCATGTATTCCCCTGCCACAGCCTCTAGGTCTGCAAAGGTGTAGCTGAAAGAAGAACTGGGGCAGATAATCTGGTGTTTTATCTTAGAATGGGTAAATGAGGGGCAGGGTCCACTCTGTGAGTCATGTCCAATGGCAAGGTTCAATCTGCTGTGCAGCAGTTGATGGAGATGAATAATGATGATAATGATGCATATGTAAGGGGACTGTTGCCCCCTTACTAACATTCAGTGGGGGTGTTTTGGTTGGCTAGCTCCCAGCACTAAAAGATTCCGGAGAAGCCAATGCTCCAGGTCAACCTCAGCCTTTGAGCCTGATTGACAGGGCGGGCAGGCTAATCAGGGAGTCAGGAGGCCAGGGAGGTCCTGTCCTCTGTGTGAGCTGCAATTACGTGGGTCAGACAGAGTGAGGCTGAGCTAAGTAGAAAGCAAGGGCCCAAGCTGAGCTGGGGAACAGAGCCATGCCAGAGCCAGAGGGGCCAGAAAAGCAGCTCAGGAAGCAGCTCAGAGTTGAGAGCAGAGCCAGAGAGCCCAGGGAGAGAGCAGATCTTGTGCTGGGAGCAGAGCTGCAGCCACGGAGCCGGAGACAGCCCAGAGGGAGAGCAGATCCTGGGCTGGGAGCAGAGCTGCAGCCACAGAGCCAGATGTGGTGAGCAACTGGAGCCAGCCAAGGGGGGACCTTGGACAAAGGGCCCAGCGCAGAAAGACACCCCTAGCCAAGGGTCCTTGCAGGCCAGACTGGGAGGAGGATCTTAACCTGACAGGGGGCTGACGCCAGGAAGAAGGGTCCCACCACCCAAAGCCTGGAGGTGTGTGGCCACCACCATTGCAAGTGTCCAACCTGCAGCATCTCTGCAGCACAGCCAGGGCCTGAGAAGGAGACCTGGGACCTACAAGGAATAGACTGTGAAGTGCCCTCATGTCCAGAGACACTGTTTGTAATGTTCCCTGCCACAGAGCAGGGTGATGTGTTTTTCTTTAACCTTTCCCATTGTTCCTTATCTTTTTTAAAATAGTTAATTATACAACTTGTATTTGCTTTAAATTGTATGAAATGATCAGTGAGTCAGTGAGGTGCCCAGTGCAGAGAGGGTACCCCAAAGTGGGGACACCCTAGCCCCTGTCCCAGGCGACCACAGCAGGGTTGGCGGTTGAGCCCCCCAGGGATCCTGGGCCCAGCCTTGTTGGGTTTACGAGGACTCTGCCAGAAAGGAGAGTGGAAGGGGAATCCTCGAGGGCAGGGAGGCCTCTGGCTAAAGGAAGTGGGAGCAAGGACTCAGATCCTTTCGCTAGCCCACTTCACTGGGGTAGTGCAGAAGCCAGGAAAGCTCCCCACAATAGTAGGAACATTCCCCCATTTCCACACAGAAGATGGAATACTACAGAGCTAAAATGGATGAGGAAATGAAGCCACATGATTTCTATTTCAGTGTAGGCCCTTCCCCTTTTGGTGGCCTTCAAAACTTGCCAGGGGTGTTATGATAAGGCCTCCGTGGACAACTACACCTCTACCCCGATATAATGCAACCCGATATAACACAAATTCTGATATAATGCGGTAAAACAGTGCCCCGGGAGGGAAGAGCGGGGGGGCTGCACACTCTGGTGGATCAAAACAAGTTCAATATAATACAGTTTCACCTATAATGCAGTAAGATTTTTTGGCTCCCGAGGACAATGTTATATCAGGGTAGAGGTGTTCTTCCAATTGAATTGGATGGGCTCGATACCACAGCTCACATTATTTGGTGTTTGGTGCCCTCTGGGGGTGGGAAACTTTGAACTTTGCTCTGTGAGCCTGTATCAGGGCAGAAGTGGAAAGTCAACAGTTCCTACATGGACTGAGTGGATAGGCTGAGTGACAGAAGGGAGGTGGCTGGCGGACAGAAGAATGAGATCTAGGCATAGCAGCAGGCAGTCTGCAGACAGTCAATTTACAGTAAGGTGGTATCCAGAGATTTGAGACACTCCACTGTGAATCCATCCCCGCTGAGTACACATGGCCAAGATTATGGTCCTGCTGCACCTGCAGGCCTATTTGACTGAGTTTCAGCAGCCAGCCACTGGAAGCTGTAGCCAGAAAGTGCTGATTGTACTGGCAGAGCCTGAGCTGCATCCACAGGCAAAGGTGGAGTGTATGAGGATCCAGAGACGATTCTCCTTATTTGGGGAGTCCCTGTTGGTCCCTGGATGGTGTGTTGTGAAAGTCCTTGTGCTAGGAACAGTGTCTCTCACAGACTAGCTGTGGTGCACTCCAGGGAATTTGTAGTAAAATCCATTGTCCGCTTACACTTGGCGGCTGTTTTATTACTGGGATTATTACCAGCTCTCACTGTGTCAATTTTACCCTGCTCTATACACAAGTGTCTCATTCCTATTATCTGGACTACCTCTGATGATTCACAAATACCTAATGCTTCCCTGGAACTCCTGTTCATTAAGCACTTCATCCCAAGAAAGTGTTTGGAATTTTAAAATGATAGGGGAGCGTGCACTCTGGGAGAGGTTGTTTGTATCATGTTAATGGTGCACGTTCTTGTGTAAATTTAAATTTTTATTTTTTAACATAAGCTTCTGGTGTAGTGAATTGTGGTTAATTTACTTTGATGTTTTGCCTTTAGCTGAACAGTTACAATGTCACCTATTGGCTTGTCATAGTCAATATCAGTTGCTAACTTTCTCGTGGTAAATAAGCACCCCAACTTCCACAATGAGTCAAAAATCAAGCTAATCCCATTTCAAAACAAGCCAATCCCTAAGAACCTCAACATTCTATGTGACTAGATCCCCCCAGTGTGCAGTCTGGGACTGCAGTAGACCCATTATGCACCCTGACTCTCCCCCCACTTGCCCCTGCTTGCCAGGAGCTGATCAAAGAAAAAAAAAAAGCAAAAAAAAAAAAGCAGCAGCAGCAGCAAGCTACAAGCCAAAAACTAGCCAACAAACAACTCACAAGCCAATTAAGCCAAAAACAAGCCCACTTTCTCTTTTTTTTTGCAGGTTTGGAATGTCTGATCAGTACAGTAGATACTCTATTTTTATTCCATTGCCTTGTCAATGGATTTTGCTAGGTTACTTTTAAGTAAAAGCTGTTCCTGCCTCCATTTAAGTGTTTAATGCTTTCCTTAGAGTAATTAGTAGTCATTTGCCCTTATCTGCTATGCCCATTGTATCGTTGAGACCAGAGTTGTTCTATCAAGGAACCTAACAGAAGTATACAGTTCATATCCAGGTGGAGGCATTGCTGACAATTATTCTTTCTATAAATAGAGGGCTGCTGTAGATGGGTGGATAGTCAATTTCCACCTATCCAATACTACTACTGGGACCTGCCCAGGATGTCCACTATCCTCAAGAACATCTGGTGTTCAGGCAAGAGATGAACACTTGCCTGCTTTCAGGTGACCAGGAAAGGAAGAGACAGGTACATCAATATCTTGAACCCCGACTGGTGAAGGTGTGGGTTCCACTGAGTATACCATCCTGTTTATCATAGTAACCCCAAGACAGATACGATTGTATTCTACATTAGTAGTACAAAACAGTACACTTTGCCATTGGGTTACTGCAGTGCTTTAGGTCTTCACTACAGCATACTGTGGAGGGTATATAATAATCAGAGCACCCTACTTTCAGTCATCACAAAAAAGAGGATCAAAAGAATATCTTTCAAGACAGCTAAAGTGACACTGAATCTGCCACATTTTAGTATAAGTGTCATTTACTTACCTTTCAGCAATGCAGAAGTTATTAGTATGACTGCATAGTTCAAACACACGTGAAATTTACAATTAACCAGATTTGGGGGCATATGTCTATTCCTATTTTTTTGGACACCAGTTCCAGTCCTTCTGTCACCATTAACTAGCCAGGATTTCCCTTTGGAGCACTCCTTGCAGCTATGATTTTCTGCAAACAGGATGAGCTCTTCTCTGTGGGGTAACTGGTGGGTCAACTGGTCTAGAGAATGAGAATCCTGTATCTTGTATGATATGGAATTTCACAATAGGGCAGCGATTCACTAACCATGCATAGTATTGAATATATAGAGATTAGTACCACCTGATCATCTTTCCCTATGCATTAATTGTAATGTTGTGGCGACACTGTGATTTTAGAGATCTAGAATTGTAAGACTTTCTACTGATGTTTGTCCCTTAAATAATTAAGGGAAATTAATAAAAAACAACAAAACAAAAAAAAACACAGCACATTTTCAGCTATGTTCTACTTCTAATGCAGAAAATGCTACCAGATTCCTTCAGACTTAGTTACTTTTCTTTCAGTTTAAAACAAAACAATAACTATACATTATTCTTTCATGGTTTAACATAGAAGAGCCCAGTGTGAGTAATATATGTAATATACTGCCTCCACTTTGCCTCCCAAAGCAGCCACCTCTGCAGTCAGCAGAATCTTAAAAGCTTAAAAGCTTCAAGACAAAAAAACCCCAAACATAACTTCCATCGCTACATTTGCCACAAATCACCTCTACCTTAAATTATTAATTTTAATTAAGTTAAACTAGTTCCCTCCCTTTCTATTTTGAACAAAAAAATGACTTACCTTTTTTCTTCAGTTGTTTTCCCAAAATCCATGCAATTTTATGCATCTCTTTTTCCCCCTCCAAATAAACACTTCAATCCTCAATTTCCAAAATTAAGTTTTTGTGGCAGCAGCCCAGGCGTCGTGAGGAGGCACCTCAGAATAATAAACCTGTGCACATAAATAAGAGAGGAAAATAAGTTATGTTATAGGTCAGAATTTGGATGCAATCTTTCCAAATGGTTATTTCAAACAATAATTTAATCCATGTTTGAAAGCTAGGAAACTGTCAGGATGAAAGGGCACGTTGTAGGCATAGAAATTCAATCTCAAAAAAGTAAATAAATAAGATCTGAATTTATATTTAAGAAGAGAGACAGAATCAGCAAACCAAATCTTCTAAATTGAGGGATTCCACTGGGCCACGCTGGCAAACGTTCAAAGATTTGAGTGAGTTAGAGGCAAATAAAGAGATACCCAAGAGGCAAGCCACAGCTAACTATGAGCTGCAGGCTGGAAATAAAGCTTCATTTAAGTTAATTCTTGCACATAGAATGAACCCAGTACATTAAGGGACAAATCCTTCCCCAAGTGTATAATATGCATAACTGGCTTGAACCATGTGGAGGCCCAAGGGGCAAGGAGCAGGAAGAAATTGTCACCTCCAGCCTGCTGACAGTAGAGCTGCTCTCAGGCTGTTACAGCAACTTCAGCCTGAGGGCTGCAGCAGCTCCCATGGCTCCTGTCCCCACACTTTGTGAGGGCATCTGTCAGTAGATCTGCACAGCAGGATATCCATCAGCCCAGCTCCAATCTTCCCTAGAGGGGTCTCTGTCTCACCTCAGCCATCCTGAGTACAGAAGGAGACCTCAGGTGAGCTGGTCTGCATGGTGCACTTGGGGGGAATCCCAAATCATAACCTGCTTTTATGACATTTAATCCAGACTATTCCTATCATATTCCATAGTAAGAGAGAAGGTTTCTGAACAAGAATAACTGAGGGTCTAATTCTGCAATTTGTTGTATGCAGACAGACTGCAGCATCCACACAGAGCCTCACTGTAGTCAGTCTTCCTGTATGCAATGAATTATAGGATTGGGGCCTAAATGCCTGATCCAGAGAGGGATTCAGTATCTGCTGAGAACCTGTAATTCTCATTGGTGCTAGTATGAATTGAGAGTGCTCAGCACCTAACAGGGGGCACTTAGCATCTCATAGGATTCAGCCCTTAGATGAATATGAGGTGCCCAGCAACTGGCCCTGCTAACTTTCTAATTGCAGAAAATGGAACACCTTTACCCCGCCCTTTCCCTGCCCCACCCCAGCCCTCTCTGAGGCCCTGCCCACCCTCACTTCATACCCCCCACCCTCTGTCACTCACTCTCCCCCACCCTCACTCACTCATTTTCACCCAGCTGGGGGTATGGGAGGGGGTGAGGGCTCTGGCTGGGGGTGCGAGCTCTGGGGTGGGGCTGGGGATGAGGGGTTTGGGACACAGGAGGGGGCTTCACAGTGGAGTGGAGAGGTTCAAAGTGTGGTAGGGCAGAGGGATAGGGTGCAGGAAGGGGTAAGGGCTCCAGCTGAGGGTGCAGGCTCCAGAATGGGGCCAGGGATGAAGGGTTTGGGGTGCATGGGGTGGGTTCAGGCTGGGTCCAAGGGTTTTAGAGTGTGGGAGGGGGATCTGGGCTGAGGCAGGGGTTGAGGACTCTGGCTAGGGGTGGGGACTCTGGGTGGGGCAAGGGATGAGGGGTTTGGGGTGCAGGAGGAGGCTCTGGGCTGGGGTAGAGGAGTTTGGATTGCAGGAGGGAGTTCATGACTGAGGCAGGGGGTTGGAGTGCAAGAGGGGGTTTGAGGTGCGGACTCCGAGTGGCGCTGACCTCAGGCATCCCTAGCATTTCCCAGGGACGAAGGAAGTCCACACAGCTCCCAGGAAGCAGCAGCATGTGCCTGTGGCTCCTAGGCGAAAGGGTGGCCAGGGGGCTCCACACGCTGCTCCTTCCTGTAGGCGTCACCCCTCCACCTAGAACCCGGGGTACGTTCCAGCCACTTCCTGGGAGCAGTGAGTAGCCAAGCACGGAGCCTGCCTGCTCCGCTGTGGCCAACTGGACTTTTAGCAGCCCGGTCAGCTGAACTGACTAGAGCCACCAGTGTCCCTTTTCAACCAGGCATTCCAGTCGAAAACCAGCTGCCTGGCAACCCTACCAAGTAGCCAAGTCCTGGCCAGATGCATGGGGAGAGTCTGGTCTGAGGAATCTCTCCTCTAGGCCAGTAATACCAGCTGAGCCTTTCTACGTGGGCTAGTTAGATCCAATTGCTGAAGTAGACTATTTGGGGCACTTACATGTACTTCTCTCCTGCAAGGATCCTCCATGTCCACACAGTCCCTTTGTGTGCCTGCCTTACCCCCATCTTTCTAATGGAAGTATGTGGCTCTTCACAAACCACAGACGCTAAGCTGGATTTGCCTTTTATTGCATTAGTAGGTCGCAATGTTTGGATAGTCTCTTATGTAAAGGAAACAGCCTGAGACATTACTGGACTTGCTAAAGAACTGAGGCAGAAAATATTTCTTTAAATCAAAAGGTACCAGACATGCACTTTCTCTTGTACCACATGAACTAAATTCATGGAACAGAAAACTGCAGAACATACAGCTATAACTATACAGATGGACAAAAAAAACTTAATTCTGTAGCTAGAACATCTACTCAGTGATGAGAGAATGTATATAATCCAAGCTGGAATAGACACTGTCATAAACAGGTAGTTAAGGGTTAATACCTCTTTTACCTGTAAAGGGTTAAGAAGTTCACCTAGCCTAGCTGATACCGGACCAGAGGAACCAATGTGGGGGAACAGGATTTTTCAAAAGGAAGGAGGGAAGTTCCCTTTGTCTTGGTCAGTTTCAGTTTCAGCTGGAGTGGAAAAGATCAAGGAACAAGCCTCTTATCAGAGTAGTAAGTTTTAGAAAGGGATAAATAGGTTTATGTTTATTTTCTTTTGTGACTTTGTCTTTGTGCAATTAGAGGAATAATCAAATTCTTGTGTGTACTAAGTTTTGCCCAGGGGAACATCCTCTGTGTTTGAATCTGTTGTCTGTGAGAGTAGCTGGTATGCTAATCTCTCCCAGAGGTTTTTTTCTTTTACCTTTCTTTTCTTTAATTAAAAGTCTTATTTTTAAGAACCTGATTGATTTTCCCTTGTGTTAGGATCTAAGGGGATTGGATCTGGACTCACCAAGAATTGGTGGGGAAAAAGGAGGGGGGATGGTTAAATTCTCCTTATGTTAAGATCTAAGGGGTTGGATCGGTGTTCACCAGGAACTTGGTGAAGAAGTCTCTCAAAATCACCCAGGGAAGGGAGTTAGTACTTGGGAGTAGTGGCAGCAAAACCAGATCTAAGCTGGTAATTCACTTTAGGGGTTCATATGCAGGTTCTCATATCTGTACTCTAAAGTCCAGAGTGGGGGTGAAACCTATGACGTGGTAGCGATGGGATTTTAAAGGCACCAAAAGCCAGATTTTTTTCCCCTCCTTTGAGATGCTGGGGAAGCAGTGAAGGAGAGATATGCTGAAGGCAAATAGATAGAGTTTTTCTAACATGGCTTTGTTAGAATGATTTCCAGCTGGGCTTTAGCTGGAGGGTAATTACAGTTTGCAAAAGACAAGTCACAAACCAGTTTTTCTTGTTTCTTTCTCATGCTGAGGAGTCCAGTTACAGTAACAGAGAAAGTTATAAGCTGTTTTTTTCTACCTCTCCAGGATAGCTAAGGTAGACCAGAGGGGAAAATGTCAAGCAAGGGAAAAAAACTATGCAAATGGAAATAGAATTAACAAGATTACAGGCTAAGGAAAACCAAAAAGAAAATAAACATAAACCTATTTATCCCTTTCTAAAACTTATTACTCTGATAAGAGGCTGGTTCCTTGATCTTTTCCACTTCAGCTGAAACTGACCAAGACAAAGGTAACTTCCCTCCTTCCTTTTGAAACATCCTGTCCCCCCATTGGTTCCTCTGGTCAGGTGTCAGTGAGGCTAGGTGAACTTCTTAACCCTTTACAGGTAAAAAAGGCATTAACCCTTAATTATCTGTTTATGACAGGCACAGAGAAGAAAGATCTAGAAAGCTACCAAATTGGCTGGGAAAAAGTGATACAACCTAATTAGTCTAACATCTGATTCTCAAGGGCCATAACATACTACAGGCATAACGTATATGAAACATTAAGGGCTCAACTGTGAGTCTACCAGCACAATGGTATAAGGCAGCATAATGCCCACGTGTGCAGGTACCTGCATCACAGAGAAATTCACAGGGGCTGTTACTCCTTCTCCGGCTCAGGAGGGCAAGGTACAGGCAAAGCCTTGGAAGGAAAAGACTAGTACAGATTACTTCCTCCCTGGAGCAAGGGGGAAGCAGTAACAGTTTGGCCTCTTGTCTGTTTGTAGGACAGCACAGATACATACTGCCCCATACTCAGTGCAGATTTCAAGCTGCCTACCAGTCAAACCCTGAGATAATATGCAGAGTGAAGACTAACAAGTAGCAAATTTTAACTCAAATTCTCCAAATGAAAGTTGTCATCAATATCTAAATGTAACACATTATCCAAAGGTTATATATACACATACATAAATAAAATTTAAGACTCCTTTGGCCGATACTATTATATATAAGGATATATAAAACTTAATTGGCCAAAGGATTCATACATTCCCATATCCAAAATCCAGAGTTGTATCATACTCTTATTATCAGCAGTAAACTAGAACATTCAGGCAGTCAGTGAAATCAATGAAATCAGCAAGGGTCAGTGAAAGTTAATCACCTGGGAACTCTAAGACTACCCACAGCAGCAAAAAAGGCTGATGCCCAGCGAGGCAAAAAACAAAGTCTAAATTTAAAAAATGCCCAGAGCAGCATGAAAGGTTGCCCAACCAGGTGTCAGAGGAAGAGGAAGGAAAAGGAAACTGATGCTTGCTTTAACCACAAAGCTATAAAGTGCCAAAAGTTTAAGTTTCCATCTGTAATCCAAACATAAGCGCCCCTGCTCACTTTGTGCTACTATTACAAACAAGTCATGGATCAATACATTGCTCGTCCAATTTCACACTACTTGTTGCTGCTTTGTACGCCTAGCAAGAACCAGAAAATCCAAAATGCCACCCATTTCTGGAGAGTCTTAATACATAACACGTAATACCCCTCTCTTGTTGTCCTCCAGATCTATCCTTACCTGTGATTGGTGCTCAAAAAATAAAGCTTAATTTGTTTTATTTTCAGATCAATCAATCTGCTTTTCTGACGGTGTTTTGGGATCCCACAAGGATCATTAACAAAACCCATTCTAAAGTGGCTGGTGCTAGGGGAAGCTGAACTTGGAAAGGTTTGAATTCGCTTCCATTTGAAGAAGCAAATGAAACTCACTCTTCTGCAAAATTAGACAACAAATATCCACTCAAGAACAAACTTCAAGAGGTCAAATCCTTACTGCTTATTTTGGGGGTAGAAATACAAACTTTCTTTCAGTTTTTCCATGTTTACTTCCAGTCCCAGGAAATACAAAGGAACAATGAACTGAAAAGTAAATTTTTTAAAAAGTTAACTATTCTTTTCCAAAGCACCATTCAGATACTTTTTTTGCAGTTATGGGAAAGCTTTGGGTCAGTTCTGATCTTATCTGAGCCCATTTTCCCACCCATAACTAATTTAATTACTGAATCGATGCTACTAGAACAAAATATAAAGAAAGGAAAGGGGAATTAAAAAGAAAAGAAAAAAATCTCTCTACAGATTAAATAAATAGCTGAAAGTATAGTTCAAAGACTTTTTAACTGAAAAGTGAACTATAAAAACCAAGGAAGGAAAAAGTTCAGATCTGCTCTGTCATTTAGAACATAGTGATACTGCAAGCATGGTAAACATACCACCTGCTTAACATGCCTCCTTGTGCCTCAGTTTTGAAAAAAAGAACAATATGCAAAATGGCAGCTTTCATTCTTAAACTGTGAATTTTTATTTATATTAATACCGAATCCTATGGCCAAATCACTTGAGCAATATTCAATGACCTCAGTGAATGTGTTGCACAGTTAGGATTGAGTACGAGTTGAGTAAAAACGTTAGAATTTGGCTACTTATTTTTGTGGTAATCTTATTTTGCCAAACAGAAAACAGCCAAGCTCACATTCTCTGTAGAGGAAGGAGATTCCTCCCTTTCCCTTAATGCACTGGTTCATTTACGCAATGTGCATGAAAAATTATTTCTTTGTCCCAGCTGGTGATCAGATCATGACCTGAAGCATGGATGACTGATCTCTCTTGTAAATTTCAAAACTTGAGATTGTAACCACAGAGGTCAGCTATATTCATACCTATTTTTTTTGTTGTTTTGAGTGAACATCTATGGACCTTTATTAGAAAGATATGAATAGGAAAAGCGCTATGTAACTGCTGCTATTATTCCCAAACATAGCGAGAATCCAAACACATCCTAATGTGGGTCTTGAACACAAAATCTTTCTGTCTCAGCAAATGAGCCAAAGAGTTCAAACATCTAAGCCATATAAGAACGAAAAACAAACACGAATGTGAGGCAATATATATTGCATGAAGTTGCTGCCTTCAGACTATCCCCTCCTGGCATAGGGTGGCTCTGCAGGAGACCTGTCTCAGTTGCCCTTAGGTTCCCAGAAATAAGACACTCTCAGAAAAAGTCTTTAAAACAACACTCCTTCCCTTGGGGTCTAATTTATTTAATATTGTCCGGCTCCCAAAGCAAGCCCCCCTTTAGCCATCCACAGGTTCTGGGTTTTCCCCAGTCTTCCTTTCTAGGGTGCTGTGGGTCAAGTCTTAGCCTCCCAAGCCTACAAGTTCACTCCTTTAGATCGGGGTTTCCACAGCCCTCCTGCTGGGACTGTGTCCTATACATCCTAGCTCAGAAACTCACCCCTTGAGATTAGGATTTCACAGCCCTCGCTTGAGGTAATGTGCATGCAGGCTGAGTTCTTCTTCCCATCAGTTCTTTCAGCTCAGCCTCTGGTTTCACCCAAAGCCTACTTGGGTCACATGACCCACCAGTCACATGACTCATGTTTCCCACCAGGGAAGGAGATTTGGCTGTGTCTGGGGTGGGGCTGAGATCTACTTGCCTTTAAAGGCCCATCAATCTGTGACACTGTTTAAAAACTGTGCTATCAGTGGAGAAACATTGCAGTATATGGAATGATTCCAAGAAAGAGTTAGAAAGAGAAAGTGCAGATCATTGGTTTATATCTTGTAGAAAACATCTCACTTACAGTGCCCCTTTCTACCTACAATCACAATTTATGTGCATCTAACCTACTCTGACATTGATAGATTGACTAATTTAGTAAGTGTCACTCTTCAGTAAGATTGGAGAGGAAGGATGGCTTTGTGATTAAAGAACAAGACTGTAGATTGCTCAAATCTGGGTTCAGTTCTGTACTCTGCCATAGCCTCCCTGTGTAATGTTGGGCAAGTCATTTAATCTCACTCTGCCTCAGATTGTAATCTCTAAAAGGCTAATAACACCCCTTTCTTCTATACATTGTTCCTTTTGTAAACTCTTCTGGTCAGGGATTATCTCTTGCTATGTGCATGTACAGCATTTAGCATAAAGGGGGCCTGATGATCCTAGGAGACCTCCAGGTGCTAGTATAATAAACAAAGAATAATAAAGCAGGTCTTTTTTCCATCATAGTCTTTTGTTCAGAGGCGGCTAAGACTTCAAATTGCTTATCCAACAAGAAACTCCATTCCCACTCCGCCTCCACCCCCCTGGAAAATTCATTCTCTAAATGAAATTAAAATGAAACACTTCTGTGACCATCTAAAGGCATCTCTCTTCATTCTATCGGAGACTACTGTACTAGGGTTTCATTTTTATTCTTGTTTCAGTGGAGCTGACTCTCACATGGAATTATGTGTATAGTTTCATTCTTGCTTTATTTTAAGTTAAAATATGACCCCCACTCCCTACTGCAAAGGCAGCCAAATTCTCCTTGCTCTATTCCCATTCAGCCCACTGCATCCTTCCCTTATCCTGGCAGCTGCCGAGACTGATCTCAGACCACCTCCAGCCTCCTCCACTCTTATTCTCTAGTGGGCCGGAAGCCTGACATCTTTACTTGTCCACGTACAAATTCTAGGGTGAAAAAAATCTAATTTCCTTGGATGAGTAAACAATTTATTTATTTGTACAAAGTTAGATCTAATTCACATTTTCATATTTTGGTTCAAACTTGCAGATGGATAAGGTACTATCTTGGTTGGCCCATTTACAACTCATCCCTCTGCCGATTTGCTTCAGACATTTTGGTCTGTGTGAAAAGACTTGCCTTACACACAGACTTTACTGATTTTACTGTTCTATTATTAATAAAGAACCCAAGTACTGTAGGTTTGTTGTGCATAAGTAACTACTGCCTCAGGCTTCTTTCTTTAAATAGACGTATTATATACATTTTTCATCAGGTTTTAGTCCCCTGTGATTTTGTGCAATCTCTGAACCTTTGTAAGAAATCTACTTTATATTTATGTTCACTGATTTAATGCTCAGTTATTTCCCAGCTTATTTTATACCTTTTACACCGCCTTTGACTACATTTTACCATCATACCATTTAAAGAATTATATTTTAGCCTCCATACTTGAAATGGGAGACGCTTAAAAAAAAGTAAAAGAACCACTAGCACTTGGAGACTGTAATGTTATCCTGGTCAAAAGCCAAGTCTAGTGGCTGTTCAATTGTTTATGTGAAATGAATTGTTTGTTTCAGTTTGGGTTCTCACTGAAGAAGTGTCCACAAAAGCCAAGTCTAGTGGCTGTTCAGTTGTTTATGTGAAATGAATTGCTGTTACAGTTTGGGTTCTCACTGAAGAAGTGTCCACATCACAAGAAACACCACTGGAATTTACAGAATCAAAGATTAGACTATTATTTAATATCTATATTGCGAGATCACTCAGGAGCCCTAATCAAGATCAGAATTTTGTTCTTTGAGGCCTGCAAGACTTGTATCAAGATATTCTTCCTGCTCCAAAGAGATTATGGGGAAGAATGTACTTGTCCTGCAGTGTGTCTTCCTGCCATTGAAGGACTCTTCAAAACCATATATTTTCTAATGTTGATATACGCTCTAATTTTAATAGTCACGAGACAGGCTGGCTAGAAAATTGTAAGTATTTTTCATGAAATATTTCATAACAAACAAAAAATTAACTATTTGACCAAAGTAGGATTTTCTACTTTTTTGTTTTGTTTATTCCAAGGGGGAATATTTTTCGTTTTCCTTTGAAGAAACAGAAAAATTCAAATGTTCATTTCCAAGAAAAGGACAATTTTGGTAAATATGAGTGTATATTTTTCTGATGAACCTTTCCCTGTAGTGGTAAATTAGCCTAAATTTCTCTTTTCCTAATTTCCACACTTAAATGGTACTTTTAATAGATCCTTTTCTTCCTTCAAAAATGTATGGATAATGGAATATTTGTGCAAAGCCCAACTAAAATCCACGGAGGCACCACATGATCACAAGGGGCTGTACAGTCAAAGCTCATTTCGGGATTAGGACCTTATTCACTTTTTGCTAAATTCTACATATTTAGCTTTTAGGCTTTTCTCATACATAGATTTCACCATTGTCCTACTGACCTCTGTTGCCTTTCTCTGAACTCGCTCCAGGTTCTTAGCATCTGAGTTATCCAGACTGAGTTCCTCCTTCTCGCTGAATAGCTTGCATTTTGGATTAATTTCCCAAGATATATTGGCTAATTGGAATCTCATTTTACTTTCCCGTAGGGCCAGGAGGGAATTTTTATATATAAATTTATATTCCACCCCCATCATGAATCATGACAAAAAACTGAAATCAAAAAGTATTTTTGCAAGCCAAACATACATAAGAATATTTGTTCAATAATTACAAAGTATCTAGTTTTGATGTTGACCTTCTTTCTCCTCCACATTTTAGTGTAAATTTACTAAAATTAAGAATGACTTTAAAACTCCCAGAAACTTTCCCATTCAATAATCTCAAAACTGTTTTTACCACACAAAAACAAAACAAAACAAAAACAAAAACAAACAAGAGTCTGGTGTTATGAACTGACTGTTTCACAGTTTTGGTGTATATAATAATAATTGGAGATATCCTATCTCCTTGAACTGGAAGGGATGTTGAAAAGTCATTGAGTCTAGCCCCCTGCCTTCACTAAGAGGACCAAGTACTAATTTTTGCTCCAGATCCCTAAGTGGCCCCCTCAAGGAATGAACTCACAACTCTGGGTTTAGCAGGTCAATGCTCAAACCACTGAACCATCCCTCCTCATTCTTTGGCCAAAAATGTTCTAAAAAAAAATCCCAACCATCTCTGCTTTCCACCAACATTTCTACTCTCTCTAGATCCCTTTGTATGATTTCTCTCTCCTTAGGGTATTTGCCACTTCTTCCAATTAATTATCTTCTGTGAATGGTTTTAATTAACTGTTTACTTTCTCTTCCAGGTCAATACAGTGCTTTCTTTATCTTGTTTTTAGTCCACATAACGGTATACCCAGCCACTTCCAATTAAAATTATCTTGAAATATGGTTTTGTGAGACTCTTTCTCAGCCCCATTAGCAATGACCACTAGCCTTGTTGACAGTCTGTGCAGAAGGGACAACGATTGCATGGAGACTGACTTATTCCTTGACTCCTAGAGCTGATCTGTCTGCTTCAGATTCAATAGATTCCAAGGCCAGAAAAGACCATTGTGATCATCTAGGCTGACCTCCTGTAGAATATACAAAACTCCTCCAAAAATAGCTACCCATGATGTACCGCTTCTGTGCGTAAAGATAGAATTTCAGTCTCTAAAACAGTCTGCCACATTTCACAACAAGCATTAACCACCTCATTCCAGAATGGCTTTGTTAAAGTATAATTGCATCTGAGATTCCAGCAAGGTAGAGCAGCAGCAGGTGGGTGGGGACAGGATGGTATGGAAGTGAGGGAGAAGTCTGGCAAATGGGATGTCATATGGAGTCACAGTCAAGAGGCAGGATGAGTGAGTTGGCAGAGCAAATGCTAGATGCAGTGGGAAGTATGGGGAGAACGATGGGGGTGTACTGGTTTGGCTGGGAGGCCACAGCAGTGTGGGAAAAGTTTACATGGGAAGAAGTTCAAGAACCTGCTGACTAAAGAGGAGAAAGAGGGATGGACTGTGGGAAGCTGCATGGCAAGAGTAGGAGTGATGCTGTGAGGTAGCACTGGGTGAGAACTGGAAGGTGAATGGGTGGAGGGGCAGAAGATGGAAGGTTGACCACAGATGAGCATGAGGAAAAGTTAGGTAGGCTAGGAAGAGAAGCAGAGGTCAGAATGTTACAGCTCTCATGGGAATGCAGCAACCTTTTAGTCATTTAGCAAAAGAGAATATACTCACTGCTCAAATAAGTAATCCGAGCACTTAAAATACATGGACTGCAAAAAAGACAGAAGGAAAAGCAAATATAATCATTTAAAACTGATTTTAAACTCTTTTTAAAGCGACAGCATAGTTGGACACATAAAATTGGGGCAGGTACTTACAAGGAAAGACTAATGGATATAATTAAAGATGACAATTCAGCATCTTCTACACCCAGCCCTCACATCTTGTTACCAGATAAGCCATTCATGACAGATGCCATAACTAGTATCTCAATGTTTACATCTCCAGGCAAGTATTGACCTGATGATTGGAAAAGTCACTTTACATTTCGAAAGTTCAGAGTGCAGTTTTGTCCATTTTATTTCATAGCCAAAACCCTAAAAATAAAAAGAGTGACAGAATATTGACTTTCTTTCTGTTTACTCTCTACATTAAGAATTTACGTAGGTTTCTTTCTTCATATAAAAAGTGTTTTAAACATTTTGACAGTGTTGAAAAAAGGGGGGTGTTTATTTGACATGCAATGAACTCGTTGAATTTTTACTCAGGGTGGGACCCAGCAATACCACAGGGCTAATATTAAACCGTGCTTGTGGGATAAAGTATTGTTCTGATTGAGTATGGCAGAATTGGACCCTAATTGAACAACGGGAGGTGGCACAAAGAGAGAACATTAACCTCTGTACATGGGAGCTGGCACTTGGCAGAGAGTATAGAAGATGTTGACTGGCACTAGTACCAGATAACATAATGGAACTATCTTTTTGGATTGGAAGTTGGGTATTGTGGCAAATTGCCAGTCCTGTTATGCTGGGTCTCATGCTTTCTCTTCTTTGGGGAAGGTTCAGGGCTCCATTGCTTGCCTCTGAATCGGTATTTTAATTACCCCACTAGTGTCCTTGAGGAGGGAAGTGGAGAAGGAGGGACCAGGGCCCGCCCTCTTCTCCAGGTCCCAACCCAGGGGCCCCGAGGTTTGTGGTGAACCACTTGAACTAGCAGTTCCTTCCCCTGGGTTACTTCCCTCTCCTGCCCTTCAGCTTGTGAAGGGGCTTCTTGCCCTCCTTTTACACAAGCCAAGTGCCCCTTACGTAGGGTTTCTTTTGGATGTCTCAGCCCACCACAGCACTCCTCCAAACTTTCCTTTTGTCTTCTGCTCTCTGCTCCAACTCCCACACTGTCTGACTGAAGCAGGGGGTTTTTATCACACGACTGACTGCTGGTGCTCTAATTGGCTACAGGTGCTCTAGTTAATCTATAGCAAACCTTCCTCCCCTTGCAGGGAATACGGCTCTCTGCTAACACTCTCCTGCTGCCCTCTGGCTATGCTGTATCACAGTATCTAATTACAAAACAGATGTATTTATCTATCTTTATATACAGATAAGATCTGCAGATGGGTGGGTAGGAGTTGCTCCAATTTAATTACCATGCTTCCTTTAGTATTTATATTACATTAGCATATACAGACCACAGCTGACATCAGGGCCCTGTTGTACTAAGCATACCACAAAGAAATCATGAGAGAGTCTCTGCCCAGAGAAGTTTACAATATAAACAAACATGACAGACAGGAGAGAAAACAGAGACACAGAGAGGGAAGTGATGTATTCAATATCACACAGAGGTCAGTGATAGAACTGAGAGTAGGACTCAGGCCTCCTTACTCTGATTTAAATGAATGTTGTTTTAGTCACAAAATGAATGTTGGGTAGAGGTCCAGGATTTGTTTTCCATGGACACATGTATGGAACAAAATTTCACCTGTGTGAATGTCCATGAGAAGTGGTAAATCAAAATTTGGTTTCTAATTAATTCACAAAAGTATCTGTTTTTGTTGTTGGCTTTTTTAAAAGAACCATCTGCAAAGCAGTGGTGCACAGATGAAACACTGGACATATCAACAGCAGGGGCAGAGGTGGTACCATGATTAGCTAATGCAAGTTTGGTTCAGGTATAAGATCCTGCAAGAGTGCAACCCAAGAGGATACACAAGTACAAACTATGCTTTTGTGACCAAGAAGCATCTTGTGGGCTCTTATTCATGTATTAAATTAATACCTACAGACTTTGCTATTATCCATATTTAACAGATGGGAAGCTGAGGCATGCAATGTGACTTCCTCTCTTCCACATCCTGCCCAAATAATATCACACAGGAAGTCTATCGCAGAGCCAAGAATTGAACTCATATGTCCTGAGTTCCAGTCAGTACCTTAAACACAAATCTCCCTCTGGTAGAAAATATGAGTGAAACACTAAAATTCAAATGTTGCACTGGTAAATAGTTGAGGCACTTTGCTTCGCTCTGTTGTGAAGTAATCAGATGAAAGAATGCTCAGTATGCCTAGACAACATTTCTTAAAAGGCACAAAAATAAGATCCCTATTTATTTTGAGTTAGGGGAAATGTATGACTTTCCAATCAGTGCAACCTGTGATGGTGCGGTGAAACGTAGTTTCCAATATGCAAAGAATCCCTGAAAAACTTTCAAACAGCAGCATTAGCAAATATACTGCTTCTTTTCCTTGGCTGTTTGCAACATGAATGTGTAATTTTGCTATTAGTGGAGTGCAATGAAAATTAAATCAGTGATAGAGTCCAATAAGCTCAGTCAATGAACCACTAAAATATTTTCCTCTTATTTACTAACTCTACTCAGCAATGGATTGGCTACCTGAGTGCAGATGCTAAAAGCTCCACCAGACTCTTTAGAATTGCAGTCATGCTGCCTGTGCCAGAGCACTCTAATCTATAAATCTTGGCATAGAGGATGGTTATGCTAAAAATGATTTCAGAGTCCTATCCCTTTGCACCAGCTTCTGCCCCCACATGATGATTGGCTGATATAGGTGTCAGTCATGTTTCTAGGTAATAGTGATATCACTAGAACTCAGCGACGCATGTTCAGGGAGCCTGTTTTGGGTGGTTGGTTTGTTTTTGGCTGTTTTGGGTCCCTCTGCCTTAAATGGGGTTTTGCCAGGGCATTGTGGCACCCGGGGGAGTGGGGGCATCCATGAGCCAGTGTCAGAGAGTCCGTGAAGCGGGGCCAGTGTTAGATTGGCTGGGGACCAAGGCAGAAACTTCAGAGCCCTGAGCCTTGGCACCCCACATCTGAAGCTCAGAGCCCCAAGCCTTCACACCCCATGGCTGAAGCCCGGAGCCCAAAGCCCCAGCAACCCTTGGGGTAGGAGGCCCAATCCTTGGCACTCTACAGTGCTAGAATCTGGAGCCCTGGCATCCCTCCTCCCCTGCTGAGGCCTGGAGACACCCGACCCCCAAAGTTTTTAATAGCATGTTGGGGTGGAGGGGGCAGAAAGAAAAATGTTGAGAACCCCTGGCCTACTTCGTGGAATTCAAGTGTTCAAGTCATTGCTCACATGGTACCAACCAACAAGACTTTCAGTCGCTTTATCTTGCTTCCTTTTATACCCAGAGATTGCACTGTATGTCTGTGTTACTCTCTTTCTGACCTGGCCCTGGCCATCCCTCTTTTCTGGGAGGCTAGCTTTGTTTTTTCCTACAGTGCCCCAAATCAAAAGTCCCTTTTAAGCCAATGTGAAATCTCCAATGGGAAGATTGTATGGGCTCCTAAAGAGTAAGCCAGCCATGTGTCCCACATCATGTCCTCCTTCCTCTCAAGCAGCTGTTAATGGGAGTTATTCATATCTAGTGAAAGGAGAACAGAAACCCCAGATCACAAGTTACCATAATATATTCCTGAGTGAAATTTACACTCTTTCTGAGATTATTAGCTGCAACTTTCAGCTTTCTTCTCAAATGTGTGGCAGAGAGGGATGGGGTGTAGGGCTGGGATCCCAGATATGAGCAGGGGCGGCTCCAGGCCCCAGCATGCTAAGTGCGTGCTTGGGGTGGCATGCCGCGGGGGTCGCTCTGCTGGTCGCGGGGAGGGCAGCAGGAAGGGCTCCGGTGGACCTCCCACAAGCGTGCCTGCGGAGAGTCCATTGGTCTCGCAGCTTTGCTGGAGTCGCGGGACCGGCGACCGGCAGAGCGCCCCCCGCAGCATGCCGCCGTGCTTGGGGCGGCGAAATGCCTAGAGCCGCCCCTGGATATGAGTATGGGCTTCCTTCCCCCACATAAACAATACACAGACAACTCATGAGGTGCTGATTAAGGCTAGATGTGTTATCCGATGGTCACTAAAATCAATCATGTTCCGATTACGCCAAACCTTCCCTGTCTCATTGCTGATAATTGTGGTCTCAGGAGATGGCAGCATGGGCATACCAGCCAAGGGAGTAGAGAGGCATGCAGAGCTTTAGCTCTCTCTCTTCTGAGGAAGGAGAGAGCTCAAACTGAGGTCAGACACTGCACTCTTCAAAAAACAAAACCAACAAGAACCAAATCCACTGATGGATTTACCTTTGCTGTTCCTAGTATAGTTGAAGGGACTTTTTGTAGTTTGCAGCTTCCTGGCTTGAGTTGCTTTGTAGTCCCTGAGGCTATCAGTCATTACTCAGTTGCAATGTTCATGGCATTGGTCGTGCCAAAGCACTTAACAGGAAAGACCATGCCATTTTACTCAACTTTCCTTTAAAATCTTTCTCCAGATAGCCTTGATTCATGCGTTGCCATTGGATCCCATGAGTGGATGACAAATTTGGACATCAACCTTTAATGTTGCTATTCAAGTTACTATATGAAAGAAGAAAATCTTCCTGGCTAGGTGTGCCCTTCTAACTGAGTAACTATATATAGTAGGAGGAACGGCTATGCTTCTAATGGTGTAGCTGGCAAAGGCAAGGAGGGCATTTGTATTTTCACTGCTGTCCTGCACTAAAACAATGCATTACTCTCCACTAGCCTGAGACCCTGAATGTCAGACTCATAGTACAGTAACTCAGGCTCTCCCCAGTCAGACATGATAAGGTTAATTAACAGTCTCAGAAAAGCCTCTGGCACGTTGGTTATTCACTGCATCTCTTCCTCTCCTGTATCTCAGAGATTCTGCTCGCATATTCATATCTGCCGTGGTTTCTCTCTTCACTGGCTGGCCCCAGTCCTGCCTGTTATGCTTTCTGGAGATATCCAGGGTTGTGAGGCAGCTCACTACCACCTGCCCTTAGCATGAGGAAGCCTCGTCTGTGCCTGCTGGTGGTCAACTCCCTGACTTCATTGGTCATGGACAACACAAGCAGTCCCCTGTAGGCCCACACATGGGGTTCTTTACTTTCTCTCCTATGCTGTTTTGTAGTGTTGTCATACATTATCAAATTGTTATAAAGCCTTCAAAAACTCTTAAGGAGAGTGTGCAAATACTAGAAAT
Organism: Chelonoidis abingdonii; assembly: GCF_003597395.2. NCBI lineage: Eukaryota > Metazoa > Chordata > Testudines > Testudinidae > Chelonoidis > Chelonoidis abingdonii. Next base: position 65,839,727 of record NC_133778.1, read on the forward strand.
TGCTATCAGATGTAGTGATTTCTTAACTCAATTCTACGGGGCATTGTGAGGGTTAATTAGTTAATGATTGTAAAGTGCTATATATAACCTCAGATAAATGGAATAATAATATTTATATAGTCTTTATCTATTTTAGAAAAGGACACTGACAAAGTAAAGAGACCCAACATTTCTTCTACCATTTTAAAATATATATTTGTTTGTTGTGCGGCAATAAAATAAAATAGCCTAGATATTGCAATCAATGATAGCAGCCAAACATTCATAAAGCAAGTCTGCAGTAACAAAGCAGATTGCACACAAAAAGGAATTGAAATATGACTCTTTCCTTGCTTTCAAGGGCATTATAAATAGATACAAATAGGTAACCCAAAGAGAAAAAAAACAACACATTAGGCTTTTTTGTCATAATACACAGCTGAAATGGATTCACACACTTCACCCATTGTCCAGATTAACCACATTAAGGATTTTTTCCTCCTCCTTTTCCAGGAAGAGCCACTGCTATTTGAAAGTGCTGATTACTACAAACAGGATAACTGCTTAGCGATGATCCATTCTTTATTTGATTGATATTTCCTTCTCGAGAATGGCATCATGTCAAAACATTATAGGATAACTGCTGCTGTAGAACCAGGTAAACAGGTCACTGTAGCCTCCTTACATAAGTGTTCTGCCTGACGAATGAAAATTGCACTAACCCATGGGTCAGCTTCTAAGACACTTAAGAAAAAGAATGGCACCCTGTAGGTTACTACTGAATAGCAGTAAGAAGGCTTTTCTTGAGATCATCTTCCCACACAGAATGTACGTGCTATCCAAGAATTAATTCCACGTGGGATGAGTAGAATAACTGTTCTGCCTCTATAGAAAAGTATATCCTAAAAACACTAATATCTCTGTGCTCTAGTAATGAGTATTTATGGGGCCTGATTTGGATCTCAGTGTTCACCATTTCACGAGTATAACTCTAGAGACATGTATCAGAGGGGTAGCCGTGTTAGTCTGGATCTGTAAAAGCAGCAGAGAATCCTTTGGCACCTTATAGACTAACAGACGTTTTGGAGCGTGAGCTTTCATGGGTGAATACCCACTTCGTCAGATGCAGGACACATCTGACGAAGTGGGTATTCACCCACGAAAGCTCATGCTCCAAAACGTCTGTTAGTCTATAAGGTGCCAAAGGATTCTCTACTGCTTCTAGAGACATGGCTAACATTGCTCCTGGTTTACACCAGGGTATAAGAAAGATCAGAATCAAGATGGTGGTACTGAAATGAGACTAAGAGAAACACAAACACCAATAAGAGCTTTTCAAAATGATAATCCTAATGATCTGTAGCTTTCCTGTGAAGAAAACCACATGGAGTGATTAGAAAACAGCTCAACTGTCAGAGTAAGGACATTCAAACCCTTATTTGTCTAAACTTGACTGAGATGGAACATAAGTCTTTAGCAATTTGAGAGATGAAAAACTGTTTTTATATTAAAGAGATTGTACGTGCTTCCTTGCTACAAAGCTACACAATGTATCAAGAATCCTGGAGGGACAGCATTTGAACTCAAGGTTATTATGCTAATATGGTTATTACAGCTGGAATCTGCTTGCTAATCTGACTAATTGATACTGAATTCAAGGGACACTATCAAATTACTTGAAGTAAAAGTTTGATGATTGGAACTTCCTCAGGATTCATCTACAGAATATAGGGATCATGAAACAGACTCATCTGTTATCACATCATGATTCTGAATTGGAAGTTGGTCTTAATATCTGTTGTATCTTGATATTAATACAGAAAGGGACCATATTAGCCAGTCAAACATCTCAGGAGGGATCTTTAAACTGAGTGGCAGTCTTGTGAAGAAGGCTAGAGAGAAGTGTCTGCTTGCTGATTAGCTAAGCGCTCAATTCAGTCCAGCAAATTAGCACTACAGTAAAGCCAGTATGCTGTACAACAATTAACTGCTGGAAGAAAAATTATTCTTCATGCTATGCTGATGTAACAGGTTGCACTCCTCTTTTTTACTGAAATGTGTTCAAAACTGACTCACCATTCGGTCTGGTGCAAACGAGATTCTTTCCGGTTTAGCTTTAATGTTACCTAGGTCAGAGGTTCTCAAACTTATTCTTTCTGAGGCCCACAAAACATGCTATAAAAACTCCTTGGCCCACTTGGGTCACAATAACAGGTTTTCTGCATATAAGCGCCAGGGCTGGCGTTAGGGGGTAGCAAGCAGGACAATTGCCTGGGGCTAATGCCACAGCGGGCCCTCACAAAGCTACATTTCTCAGGCTTCAGCTTTCTGCCCTGGGTGGTGGGGTACATGTACCGGGGCTTCAGCCTCATGTGGTGGGGCTTCAGCTTTCTTCCCTGAGCCTCGGCAAGTATAATGCTGGTCCTGCTTGAAGACCCCCCTGAAACCTGCTCAAGGCGCCCTAGGAGGCCCTGGGTGCCTGGATGAGAACTACGAACTTAGGTAAACTAAACTGGAACCTATCCCTGCAATAAACCCTGTTGCCAACTCTGTCCACATATCTATTCAAGGGATACCATCATAGGACCTAACCACATCAGCCACACCAACAGAGGCTCATTCACCTGCACATCTACCAATGTGATACATGCCATCATGTGCCAGCAATGCCCCTCTGCCATGTACATTGGCCAAACCGGACAGTCTCTACACAAAAGAATAAATGGACACAAATCAGATATTAGGAATGGCAATATACAAAAACCTGTAGGAGAACACTTCGATCTCCTTGGACACTCAATAACAGACTTAAAAATGGCAATTCTTCAACAAAATATTTTTCAACAGACTCTAATGAGAAGCTGCAGAACTAGAATTAATTTGCAAGTTGGACACCATCAGATTAGGCCTGAATAAGACTGGGAGTGGATTGGTCACTATGAAAACTAAAAACTAATTTTCCCAGGCTAATTTTCCCCCTACTGTTACTCACACCTTCTTTTCAACTGTTTGAAATGGGCCACCCTGATTACCACTACAAAAGTGATTCTTCCTCCTGTTGATAGTAGCTCACTTCCACTTTAATTGAATTGTCTCATTAGAACTGACCCCCCATTTGGTAAGGCAACTCCCATCTTTTCATGTACTGTGTATATATATTCTGCCTACTGTATTTTCCACTCCATGCATCTGATGAAGTGGGTTTTAGCCCTCAGAAGCTTATGCCCAAATAAATTTGTTAGTCTCTAAGGTGCCACAAGGACTCCTCGTTTTTGCTGATACAGACTAACACGCCTACTACTCTGTAAACTGAGTGTAGCTATTTAGAACACAAGGTTAACAATTTAAAAATTCTCCCTAACTGATGGATTAGTTTAGCCCATCTGTGTATTTGTACCAAGACAGGTCGGACACATCTGTCAGACTATTCCCTTGTCTTTCAGATTCAAGGTCAGATGCTGATCTTATTTACACTGATGTAAATCCAGAGGTACATTGTCGACTTCTATGCATTATTTGAGATTTACTCTGGTGTACAAAAAAATTAGAATCTCACCTTCTTCTGCACTAAAACTTCAGCAGTAACAGTTTTCCCAAAACTTGGATTTTCTACCATGAAAATCACTTCTAGTCTTTATTTATACCAAAAGTTGAAATGAATATTGCTTTCTCATAAAAAGAGAAAATGAAAGGCTATGAGAAATCTTGCTTATCCAGATCATTTATTTCACATCTATCTGACTGCATTAATTCATCTCAGGAAACAAATATATAATCCCACTTTAAATTTTGGTTCAGAAGGGACATTTTTTTTTGTCATTCAGATGAGTTACTATGTCACATTGCGTTATCAAATGTAATAGCCCAGAGTACTTAATTCACAAAATACTGTCTCCTTATTCAAAACCAAAAGTGGATAAACCCATTTATAATTTAAGTAAGTTGCTGGCAGTTTGTAAAATGGCTTTCCCAAAGAATAATGAGGTAGACTGGTGGGGCAAGAAACATGATAAGTGACTGCACAATATAAGTCATAATGAATAGTGGCTCTGTCCCTGCAAGAAACTCCAGTACCAGAGAACCATGTTATACAGTGTCTTTTATGTCAAGTTATAAATTAAATATGATCCTTATTGGGAAAGCTTCTGTCACTACAAGATGGGAGCACAGTATAATGCCACATCCCTTTCCGGGGTGTGCAAAACATCTAGGTGTCAAATATTTGGCTGGTATGAATGAGCACAGATCCACTGACTTCTACAGAGTTTTGCACATTTATTTCAGCAGAAAATTTGGCCATAGGGTCCCCCTCCACAAAAAACCTTTTGTATTAAATTTAATATTTTAGTGAATGTCTTCCCCATAAACGGCATTCTTTCTCTATATGTGTAGTTAGGAGTGTGTTTGCGTTCGTGAGGAGGGGCAGGGAGCTGTATCCATGAAAGAAGCAAAGAATATATTCAGGTGGTTTTATAAAACCATAAGTGGTGTCTCATCCTCTAATTGCCTCTGAAAATTGATTACAGACAGTCAACCCAATACAATCAATACAGAAAGAAACCAAGCAACGACCCTTCAGTATAGTACATTTTTACCCTGTACTATTATGATCACACACAGAACTCCTGATTGGTACTGGGGCCTCCTTTTTGTAGGCACCGTACAGAAGAGAAACCAATCCCTGCCCAGTGCTCTTAATGGTAGATCCCAGTCCTATAAACACTTACAGACACGCTCACCTTCAAGCTCAGGAGTAGTTCTATTATGGTCAATTGAATTACACACATGCCTTTGAAAGATCTTAAGAATCTAGTTATCTATGTAGAAATCCCTACTAGTTTTAAAAAAAATTGATGTAGTATTTTTTATAAATATACAGTATAATGTAAACATTTACATACAACAGAACATTTACTATGAAATCATAAACACTCTTAGGAAGGCAGGTTTAAAATTTAAATTGCTAAATGAGTTCGTGTTGTATGAGCTAGAGCTGGTTGGAAAATTTCAATGAAAAAAAAAAACAGGTTGTGATTTTTCCCCCTTTTCCCCAACTAGCTCATGTGAATTACAGATTAGCTACTCTTTGTGTTGAAAATTTACTAATCTGCATTTCCCACTACAGAAAAATTTAATATGGTGTGTCCTCTATTTTAAATTTCAATGTAAAACGATTCTCTTCCTCCCTGCATATAACAACTTCCATGCACTCCTATCAGGCGAGCAGACCTCACATGCATGAAGATGATACTATAAACCCTTTCTCAAGATTATTTGCAGTACAACTTATTTGGACCCCAGAAAGTTCCCATTGACTTTACACCTTTACACCTCTATGTGAACCATGCCATTTAGACTTATTTATGGCTTCATATCACTCACCAAAGTTTTCCCTTCTGGATTAGTTTAATTATATCATATTAATAAACCTTGACTTTTAGATAGAGGCTCTAAGAGGTATATTCTCAATAGGATGCATTTGTGCAACTCCCCTTAGCACCAATGGTAGTTATGCATGCATGGAGAGTTCGTAATAGCTTTAGGTTTGCAGCCATTGCTGGCACACTCATTTTTCCTTGAGTAAATTCTTGAGCACAGATACACACAGCTCCCATCTTGCCTTTTGCTGTGAATTTTTCTAGGAAGAGAATTAAAAATACCAATTTTATGTAAAATAGAACGTTAATCTAGCAAATGCAGACTGTAAGCACTGCGTGAGAGCAACAAGAATCTCAATGGGCAGCTAAGAAGGCTGCAGAAGCAGGTCACAGATCTATTTTCTCTGGGAGGTTCTCTATGTTAGAAAATGGTAAGTACTTCCTGACAACTCTAAGCCACACACATTAAATGTACCCGCAAAGGGTTTTTGACAGGTCTCTACAAATCTAAGGTCTAATGTCACTACAGAACATTTTCAATTTTGTAGTACGGCAAAGAGGGGAAGCAAGAGACTTTGTGCCACAGCTAAAGATTGTGGGAATACTCATTGGGCCCAATTCTAGCCGCTTATGCTAAGCCATTTTGAACCTCTCTAGTAGAATAAAGGGGCCTTAATCACACTGCAGCACAGCTTACCAACTCGTTTGCACCACTCTGCCACAGTAAAGTATAAATGAGAATTTGGGAGATACAAATGATGTGCTGCAGCTCAGGTCAGTTTTCATTATTTAATAATTGCAAACATCAAAGTTGGGTAGGATCTAATTTTAAGATTAAATATGTGCTAATGTAACCTACTAACTTTTTTAAAGAGGTTCTGTGCAATGGTGGAGAGAACAAATACTCTCTGTCCTTCCCATTCCTTCACCTATTTCTAAATAAATCCACGGAAATGAACCTTGAAGGAGTTGATATTTTTACACACATACCAATCTGTGTCAAGTTCCAAAATACCATGGCATCCATGAACAGTGGAACTGTTCAGAGAAAAGGGCAGTTGATAAACCCAGTATTTGTATGCTAAGTGATAGAGTTGAGTTTTTCGCTATCTACTCTATAAAGCAAATAGATCAAACAAATGGTAACCTGGTTAGTATGGCACATGTTGTGTCTGAAATCGAAGGCAGCAAATGCACTATCTGCTTTGGTTAAGTTTCATCCAGTGTTGTTCAAAGAGACAAGATTTATTGAAGGACCTTCATTCAGCCATCTGCACGATGGATATTTGCCCATTATGGAACTGAACTGGGCCGATTTTCAACTGGGATTTTCAATGCTTACCTGTGGGAAAGCTGGTTGCCAGTGTCCTTAAACAGGGGGTTTAAGGACTCAAATGGTTGCTAAATTCCTGTTCAGAAAAGTCATCTCTTAAATTTGAAAACATTAATTACTGATGTGGATGGGGTATCCATGCCTTGGCTGTACTCCTTCCTCACAGAAGTTCGAGAAAGCAAAGGAGCATTGAGTACTTACTCATTCGATCTGAAGGTTTCTCAAGGACAAGGTGCTGAAGGATTTCATCTTGTCACCCCTTGTGTTCAACATAAATCTATGGCTGGTAATGGGCAATTATGTCACCCGAGTACCAACAACATTCTGCTCTCTCCAGCATGCCTCCTTTTCACTGAATTTGGATTCTGCTGTGTCTGGATTCGCTCAGGGTCTATTCAAGGTAAGGATATCAAGATGTGAAAATTGGCTAGGAAGCCCCAGACCCAGAAGTATCAGCCCCATCGAGAGGAGTAAACGTTCATTTTGTGTTTCAGAGAGGGAGATGATGCCCTGATTTGGTCAGACTGGAGGACAGGATCAGGGCTAAGTTGTGGAAGGGAAGTATGTCATTACCTCATTCTGGTGGCATAGAGAGGTGGCACCATTCTTTACTTGGTGTCTGTAACAAGAGCCGCACATGGAGAGAGAGTGGATTCTTTCCCCTTTAGCTGCCAAATAGTTCCTTGAACCAAACCTATGTTCTCAGGCCTTGAAAGGGGAGGAGTGAATTTCACCTGTACTTATCTCTACAGTGTAACAAGTAACCACTGGGGCAGGGATTCTCAACCTTTTTCTTTCTGAGCTTCCCCACCTCCCCATGCTATAAAAACTTCATGGCCCACCGGTGCCACAATAACTGGTTTTCTGCATATAAGAGCCAGGGCTGATGTTAGGGGTTAGCAAGCAGGGCAATTGCCTAGGGCCCCTCACAAAGCTACATTGCTCAGGCTTCAGCTTCAGCCCTGGGTGGAGAGGCTCAGTGGGCTTCGGTGGGGCTTCAGCTTTCTGCCCTGGACCCCAACAAGTCTAAAGCTGGCCCTGCTTTGAGTTCCCCTGAAACCTGCTCAAGGCCCCTAAGGGGCCCTGGACCCTTGTTTGAGAACTACCGCACTAGGGAGCAGCACATAGGAAAATTATTGTATAGCAGAATTAAACACACATGCCAGGCCACAGTCCCTCTTTGGACTAGATTTAAACAAGCAATATTAAAACAGGGGATTTTTTTCCCCTCATGAAAAAAGTGGTTTTGTGATCAGTCTGATTTTTGTTTAATTATGAATATAGTTCTTTTATGACCTGTGCCTTTTATGAAACAAAGGACTCCATGAATTTCAAGGAATACCTGAGAATAAGTCATAATATAAAGTTATAGGGGACAGAGCTAATATTGTTGCCTGTTATATGTAAGAACAGGATTACTTTAAAAATACTAAACTTGGGTTTAGGTTACGCTTCAGGCACTTCCCAGAAACAATTCCCTCTCCATATCTGTTCTGTCATTTTTCATAACCTGAACAATTTTTCCCTCCCATAATGTGTTATTTAGAGATGTCCTAAGATGTGCAAACCCCCTAAGTGTTAATTAATTTGTGTGGAAAATAAAAATAAAAAAATAATAAAAAAAAGGATCAGCAAGTTTTGAGGAACTCTTGTTGCAAAATGCAGCACTAATATGGATTTCCTTCCAGCTGTACCTCTGACTTCTTATTGAGACTAGAGACATAGCAGTAATAAGATGCCAGAGACTTATACTTCCCTTTTGCCCACATTGCTGAAATATCAAGTGGTACTTCATTGCCAGGGAATCAGCATGTCTATTAGAAAAATGGCTCTTTCTGAAATGCAGTAGCATGTTCAAGTGGGTGGTGCTTCTAAAAAATGGAAATGAATTATACGAGGGGCATGAAGCATCCTCATTAAGTAGTGGTTTGAACTGACTAGTGTTTTCTTGTTTCAGTGTGCGCTGTGGCTTCCTGGTCAGAGATCTCTGGGACATGTCTAATTATTTGAGCGATTTTGTTTCTGTTGCCAAGTGTACAGAATCTTGGGTTGTCACACACAATCATAACATGCCATTTCCCCCACTACAGTGTGGCTTGGTTTTGTGCATTTCACCCTAGGCCTATATGCAGGGGAAAGTATTGTCCATTGACTCCCCCCCAAGTAGAGGTCAGTGATTGCACTGCCAGGCCTTTACATGCTACAGGGAAAATTGTTGGGAGTACTGAGTTTTCCCAACAGATAGGAAAACAAAGAATGCTGCTAAGTCTCCACCGGTAACATTTGTGACACTTTCCTGAGAGAGTGCAAGAATTTTAAAGAAGGATATTCCTTCCTTGTTTAATAAAATGCCTTAAAGCTTATACTACAGCCAGCCTGAGGTCAGATCTCCAGCTGACGTAGGACAATGTAGTGCTACTGGAGTCAAAGAAGATATGCTAGACGCTAGCTGAGAATCTGGCTTTAAGAAAGGACATTGACAACATTTGGTTGCTGACCCAAGATGCTGTACTTCAAATATCTGTGCAATATCTGGAGTTTTATTACTACAGTAAAAACATGCAGCACTTCTGGTGCCCTTGGGCAATCTTTTAAAAAAAATACACTACCCCAGTTCTCTTGATGAACATGCAAAAAAACTAATTGACTTCCATCACATGGTCCCACATCCTCAGAGGTATTTAGGTGGACGGCTCCCATTGAAATCACCTAAATATTTTTGAGGATCTCAGCCAGCATCCCCACCAGAGTCCAACATTATAGAGAGAAAGTAGCCTGCCTCAGTAATATATTTTTTGCCTCACGTATATACACACACATTCAGTTTAGATTTTGAATGGAAACATTAAAGGACCAATACACCTCTACCTCGATATAACACTGTCCTTGGGAGCCAAAAAATCTTACCACATTATAGGTGAAACCGTGTTATATTGAACTTGCTTTGATCCACTGGAGTGCGCAGCCCCCTCTCCCTGCCCCCGGAGCACTGCTTTACCATGTTATATCCAAATTCATGTTATATTGGGTGGCATTATATCGAGGTAGCGGTGTATTTTCAAAAGTTGCTAGTGATTTTACTTTTCTCAGAGCTGGACTTTTCAGTTAGTAGAGCATTGTCATACTGTAAACTGCCTTGTCACTAGACTATAACTGGAAGGCAAGTAAAACATCAATATGTGGAGCTTGTGAATTTAATAATGCACACTACTGTTACTGCACATTGTGGTTGACTGCCGCTTTACAAGATCTCAGAGGACTTTGTTGGAGAAGCTGTAATAAAATGATCATTACTTTAAAATAATGTTCAATCAGTTCTCCAGCAACTGCCTGTGCTAGGAGAACTAGTCTGTTTTGGTTACCTATATCAAATAAGTCATGTGTTTGAGTTTACTCACAAAACAAGTGTTCAACAGTGTTTCTTAGGAACCTGATCTCTTGTTTCCTCTACAATGCTTATTTTTGTCCATGACTGGCCCCTCTACTAAGCAATGCAAAAGTCTAATCTAGGACAGCATTGCTCTCCTGGTATGACTTAGCTGAGATCAATATTCATTAACACTAGTAATTCACCACACAACGAGGACAGTACTCTAGAAAATATTAAAAGACACATGGGAAAGAAAAGAAAGGAATGCAGTCAGCATGAAGGAAGCAGATCATATTTGTAAAGCTGTAGGTAGACAGAGAGGGTCCATTTCTATGGGAATGCTGCTTACCGTATGTCTCCTCATTTCACCAGCATCCAAGGCTGGCATTTTGTCAAATGTGAAATGTTGTTCTCCTAGATTCTCAGTAAAAAGAATCTTGATGAAGCACATGGAAGTTAGTGCTGGGGAAACCTCAACAAACATCAGAGTCTGGGTTTGGTTTGGACAAGTTATCAGCAATGAGCGGATGGGCAAGTTGGTGGGGCTTAGTAAGCCATTGCTCCTGTGCACCTATGGCAGGGTTTGCTTTGCTTCTCCAGCCTGAGCCCCTTCTCAGGCCCCGATTAGTAGTATATACTGGACCAGCAACTGAAGGGAACAGAGGAGCCTGCTGTAGTTACACGTGGCCAGAGTATGCATCATGCTGAGTTGGGGATCCTCTGGATTAGGGCAACAAGCAGGGTCCCACTCAAGAGTGGCTGAAAGTCAGCCCCTGTTCACAACAGAGGAAGCCATGGCAGCAGTGGACAGCGCATGTAGTGGTAAGCATCCCAGCAGCAGGGGCACACAGTAGACAGGCATCTCCCCATACCACAGGGATTTCTATTTTGCCCAGGGATTTTTGTGTGTGTGAGTAGTCCCCTTGGAGTGAAGAGGATTATTTGTGCCCTGGCCAATCTGTGCCCCCTGCCAGCGCAAGAACACTTTTTTGGGGGGGGGGGGGAGAGGGAAGAGAGGAAGGGGCAGCAGCCCAGAAGTGGCAGCTGCTGGAGCCAAAGAAGGAAGGTGGCAAGCATACGTGTTTCCCTCCTTGTGGAGGCTGGGTGAGGTGGAGCGAGTGGCCCCTAGAGGACCCAAGGAGCTTACTGGACTAACAGTAAAAAGAGCAGGAGTATTTGTGGCACATTAGAGACTAACAAATTTATTTGAGCATAAGCTTTTGTGGGCCCACAAAAGCTTATGCTCAAATAAATTAGCTAGTCTCTAAGGTGCCACAAATACTCCTGCTCTTTTTGCGGCTACAAACTAACATGGCTGCTACTCTGAAACCTGGACTAAGAGTATGCGTCTTCCCAGAAGACAGATTGTAACAGATCAAACACCTTTTATCCAACTCAGAGAGGGAATGTAAGGATAGGGTTAAAGGCAATTTGGAGAACTCTCCTTGTGTGGAGGGGCAGACTCTCTGTCAAGCACCCCCACAGGTAACAGCCTCAGTCTTCTACTACTGCTATTTCACATGGATGACTCTGCGGTGGGAGGCGAAAGGAAGCCTCCCCAGATCCCCATACAGGTGAGTCAACTGCTTTCCTTCCTGGAGAAACAGAGGCATGGCTCAGTGTTGCTGTAGCTCATACCCCAACCAAAAGTGGGGAAACTGAGGAAGTTAAGAAACACAACATAATATGTGATTCCTACCTGAGAATGGGAAAAGCCCAAGATGTGTGCAGCAGACATGTAGCCACTGCCTATGTAACAGAAAACCCTTTTCAGAAGGTGGCTATGGATATTGGGGCACACTTCAGTCAAAGGATTTTGATTTGCAGCTTGATGGACATGGGCCAGAGAGGGAAATCTGTCCCAGGGGAAGGAACATAGGGTTATCTCAAAGAGGGGGGATGGTTTCCTCATACATACACAGCCCAGGGAGAGAGAGACCCCCAGAGAGGGCATGCCACAAATACCTTTCCCAACTGACACAAGTGTCAAGTTCAGGTACTCATTCCATAGGGGTTCAGTTAGCTGATGAACCAGAACAGGAAGCGGACTTTGGGGGAAGGTAGCCCCCACAGAAGAGAACAGGGTTGGGGCTCCTAATGTAAGGAACAGTGAGGAAACAATCCCTTTTCCCCAGCCCCTTAAATCTCATATGAGAGAAAGGCAGTGTGGTCCCAGCACTTGGCTGAAGACCAGCTGTGGAGGGTTGGGGAACTGACAGTAAAAGAAAAAAATCAGAGGATTTTTATTTTGTCAGCTAATTCACCTGACCCTATTCAAATGCCCTGATGGGACACACATAAATCTGTTCTGCTCTGTTCAGGTTTTACATAGAAATCATAGCCGTATCTTAATGCCCTATGGCATCTGTGCACCTAAAACCAAGGAAAGCATTTAACGTGCAAAATTCTCCATGTACCTGGGCTTAACTTCTTGCTGAGACTTATTTTATAATTTAGCCTCTTCTCATTTCAACATGTTAAGATAGGTCCCTAATCCAGTTTTATTTATGTTTCTTGTACCAGCAAAATAGAAGAAACCGTACAGTTAGCATATCACTACTTTTAACACAAAGATTACCCACTGTACATTAATGACTGTCATCAATGGGTGTTGCTTCATTGACTTCAGCAGAGCTATGGTGATGAATCGGAGCTGAGAATCAGTCCCCAAAAGTATATTTTTATTGAAACGCTTGGTCTTCTATACAATCCTATGGCCCGGATGTTGCTGATGGAGGAAGTAAGGGATATGGAGTGCTTAACTTACTATGCCTTATCTGGCCCTTATTTCTAGCATCACTCCTACTGCATAATCCAATGACAACACAGCCATAATTTGATGGTGGTAATAAGGCATTAGCACCACAAAGGCAGTACATGATACTAACACACTTATAAATCAGAAACCAGATTCAAGAAACAAATTACTAGACTGTACCTAATCTCTTTTGCTGATGGCTCTTCAAGATGAAGTTAATTGAAACAGTAAAAATTTCCAGACACTGGAAGAAAAAAAAAGACAAATATTCTAAAATGATAAGGACACTTATTGATAGTGACATGTTACCAATCTGCAAGATCAAGAACATGACAACAAGAGTGGATGTCTGCAAGAAACACAGCTTCCTTGTGTTCATTTAGATTTGTACCATTCCTCCTATAGAACTGATCCTCAGCTGTCATTAGTATGGTATACCTTACAATATTCATAGCCACCTTCTGAAGAGATTTTTCTGTTACTTTGGCAGGTGGGCAGCCACTTTTTTTGGAATTTAAAATTCTCTCCCATTTGTGATATGTTAACTGATTGAAAGCCTTCTTCTGTTGTATTATACTGCAATCAGAGCTGGATAGAATTTTTCAACAGAACATTTTTCCATCAGAACTTTTTTACCAAATGAAATATTTAGTTTTGGGCCAGTTTGATCCAAAATGAAACATTTTATTTTGTTGACCTGACCTGAAATGGTGTATTTTAAGTCAGTTCAACATTAATCTGCATTTGCCTCTTTGATGCTTTGCCTCATGGGAGTTGTAGTTCAGTCTCCCATTCTCCCTTATGCAGGCAGGAAGTAAACTGGACAAGAGTCAGCCAGGCTGCCAGAGAACTGTCATTTAGATTTTCTTTGATGGAAAAATTCCAAATTTTCCCATGAAAATTTTCATTTTGCATTCAAAGGGCATTTTCCCTTGGAAATTTTTTTCTAATGGAAAATTTCTGCCTGCTTAAGTTTCTTTCCTTATAATTTTATGCTACATTGTACTAGAAGTGTATTTTTTCCTGTCATTCTGTGGCCATCCCCATGAAACCATTATACAGCATCTATTTCTTCATGTAACAATTTTTTAAACCCCGTCAAAACATATCACCTCTTTTGCTGATATCTTTCCGTGTCAGATTTAATACGCTTGTTGATTCTTCTAACGTAACTGCATTTCTCTGTGCATATTAAAGTAATAATCTATTCAGTTCAAAGTAATCTGTTGATAATTTAATAATACAATCTCCATAATTGTATTCTGATTAGTCACATCATTTAGCAGGGAGGATTAATTGGGAATGACTTGTAATTTTAAAAAGCACTATGAGCCAAAAAAAAATGTTACTACATTTTCACCTCAGTGTAACTGTTTTGAAATCTTTAGAGTTATGTCAGATTTGCATTAGTGAAATTGAGACCAGGACTGGTATATTAAAAAAAAGAAATTTAAAGTTTTTGATCATCGTTAGGTTATCTTTCAAGTATAGTATTTATATCCAAAAGAATAAATAAAATCAAGTCATACTAGTTTCTCACTGCTAAAACCTGGGTTTGCCTCTGGCTTTGCTAGTCTTCGATGCAACATTTACTACTCTCAGTCTAGCCAGGAACACATTTCGGTATAGTCAGAACTTTTTGGTCAAGGGAGCATTTTATAAGAGACACGAATTTTGCCAAAATTTTCAAATTTAGCTGCCTATAGTCTGGCTTCTAAGTCCGCATATAGGCACCACATTTTGATTAAGTACTGTGAAATCTGCAATTTCCACTGACTTTACTGAGATGCCACTATAGTTCTGACTGAGGCTAATCTTAAGGCTACCAAATTTAGATGTGGTGCCGTTAGTGTTTTACTAGGCTATGATTTTTCTTCTGGCCTGAACAAAAAAATCCCAGATACATATAACTCTGAAAGCTGTTCTTACAAAAAGGCATTGCATGTGTTTGGCGGGTGCTACACAACTTACACTGAGCTATTACATAATGTGGTAATATATCTATCAGTCCACAGGAGGTAAAAGTCAGATGCACCAATTGTTTTAGTTTGCATAAGAAAGCACTAAAGCAAATTTAAATTACATTAAACCAGTCTTGAGCATATTTTAAATAGCACACCAAAAATAGCTTTAGTTACAATTAAGTCAGAACTGATTAATGCAAAACCAATAAAATACACTCTTTCAATTCCAAATTATACAGTTCTGAACTGCATACGCTCCACTGAGCTTAGCATGAGTTCACAAGACTGTTAAGGTTCTGGAATGCAAATATCAGAACCAAATTCTCAGCTAACTGAAAATCAGCAGAGCTCCACTGACATCTGATTATATGGCCCCAACTATACTTTTGAATGCTAGAGGAACATGAATACCACTTGGTCTAACAATGAACAGTTTAGATTAAACAGAGTTTAACTGCTGACTCAGCAGATGGTCCTAGTAAGTGAATTGTAGTGAAATATTTTAAACATAAATAGTAATTCAGTGGTAGTTACACATGTAGCTCTACCATACTAACCATAAATGAAATGAAACATCCACACATACTGGGAAGTCCACATAGGATAGATATTAACTGGTATGTGTATGCACCATTGGGGTGGGGGAGGTCCTGTGATTGGCACTTAGGGAGTTGGTGTATTTATCATAAGGATTCACATACAGATAGCAGATATACAACTTAGTGGAAAGATCTGACAGTACTCAGAGAAGGATCTTTAAATGACCACAGTATGTTACTCTCATTCTCAAAAATGGCACCATCTCCTTTCTATTAGACGACTGAATTACTTATGATTTTTTTTTCAGTTGACAAATAATGGAGTATCTCACAGTCAGATGGCTACAGAACTAGCTGTTTAACATCTCACAAGACCTTGACTAATGTAGAGAAATAAAAGCAAATACTTTATTAGAAGAACTCTTTTTTATAGACAGATAATCAGGGTAAGAAGGGACCTCAGGAGGTCATCTAGTCCAACCCCCTGCTCAAAGCAGGACCAAACTCAGAGAGATCTTTGTCCCAGATCCCTAAATGGCCCCTTCAAGGATTGGACTCGTAACCTAGGGTTTAAGCAGCCCAATGCTCAAACCATTGAGCTATCCTTCTCCCCCACAAGTCTGTTCTTGAATTGTCCAAACATTGATGACAACTTTCTCAAAGCTGTTTGAATATTACATTTTTTTTTGCTGTACTACTTAAAAAATATATATAGTTGGTCCCTGGTTCTGTTGAAGTTGGAGTCTGGTGGACAGGGTATTCACCTAGAATGTGGGGTTTGAGTCCTGATCTGAATCAAAACAGGAACTTAAGCCTGGGATGCCCATATCACCGATGAGTGAACTAACCTCTTGGCCATCTGGGGGACTCCCGTGTGTATTTTGACCATAAATTCTATCCTGGAACAATATCTCATCAAAACTAACATGTTACTTTAAAAAAACCACCACCAGGCATCTGGAACTAAGGTACAGAGAGCGAAAGATTAAGTGACTTGTCCAGAGCCACCCAGAAAGTATCTGGTGGAAATTGAACCCAGGTCCTAGGCGGAAGCCTAACTCCTAGGCAGTCCTTCCTCATTACGAGATGGCACATTATGTAAAAAAAAGAATGAGACCATAACAGCTAATTAGAACTGTGCAAAAAGTATCAGCTTCATGTGCTAACACTGAGCCTCATGTATATTTTGAAAGAATTCATACCTGTGTTCAGTAAATTTTGCTTTCTCTTCTCTTCCATTTTCTGCTGCATTACAATAAACTGCCACAAACAGCTTTTTCCCCACTCCATGTTTGGTTGGTAGCTAGGTACCATATACTGGTATAGTTAATGCTCTGTTCTTTGATTATACACTGTGCATCTTGAATATACATGCAAAAGTTTACACCAGTCATATATTTTAAATAATGTTAAAAAAAAGACTAATGATCTTTGGCCTACAAAAATAATATGGTCAAGATAAAGACACCATTATAGTAAATCAAATGGAGAGAGGGTCAACCGTAGTGGGCTAACCACATTGTGCTTTTTTGAAAACTTAATATATGGAATTAATCTTTTGGTTTGGGTCTACTTCTGTAAGAAAGAACTGCCAGACCAAAGAGTTGCTTAAGCATGGCAGTGAACTCAGGCAGTTAAAGACTCTGTTGTTCAGTCATCATGACAAAGGAGCAAAAAACCACCAGAAGCAAAGCTAATATTTCAGCTCTGTCTGGTGCTGATCTGCAAACCTTGCTCACACAGATAATTCTTACTAGTGCAAGTATTCCCATTGGCTTCCATAGGACTTCAATTGGAATCCTTGTGAAAGAGTTACTGTTCCTCAACTTTCATTGACAGAGGATCAATGAATGATTTGCATTAAAACCTGGTCCAGACATAAGCCTTAATATGTCATGCATGTGGCTCAAATGGAATTATATTTTTACCATTAAATTATGTTAGCCATAATTATTTTGCCTATCAAGGCAAATGTAGAGCATTTCCAGTGTGAACTCCATTGAAGTCAATTGTGTCACTGAGATTGCTACCTGGCCCAGTATGTGGTTATCAGCAATTACCTATGTACATTGTGGAGTTGCTCTTGCAGTCATTCCACACTCAAAGCTCCCACAGATTTCAGCAGGAGTTTTACGTAATGGAGGTTTTCACCATTATGCCCCTGAGGTTATCATCATTCAAACTACAACAAGCAAGGGGTCACTTGCTTTTGCTTTGAAATATTTAATTGTCAGTATGTTATTTCCACAGTTATGTAAGAGAGCTTTTGTTTTAATAGTTGTATTACAGTTCAAAAGCTCTCCACATTAAAACATGAAAGTCTGAATGACTAGTTAAGGAATGGTAGGCATCCATAGCTGATTGGCTGGAATTTCTGAGCTTGGTGAGATTTCAGTATGGGTAAATGAGACTCTCTCTCACTGTGAAGGAGGCTATTTTGAACCACAACATTAGTCTTGTTTCTGTTTTTGTCCCTCTGGCACTATGATTAACTAAAGACTTTAGTTTAATATTTTCAGCATTCCAAGCACATTAATTGGTTTGAAAAGTTGGTGCACTCATTCACTGTGACAGCTCTGCCTTGCTGATCTCTAAGCAAGTGTCACCAAGGTAACATGCAAGAGAAACTAAAGTTTGGGGGAAAGAAGTGAATTTTATTCAACTTGCTGCAAAAAGATATAGAATGATGGATATTACAAAGTGTCAAATGCTCCCCCAGTCTGCTGTGTGGCACTGGACAAACCATGCAAAAGGTGTCAGTCAGGTTCGGGAGGAGGAGTCAAGGAACAGACATGTTGCATGACATTCTACTGTCCATGCCCACCATGACAGATACCATGTAGAAAATGGAGATTAACTAATACAATGGAGAGTACCATTAACTCCCTTGCTGTCTCTAAGTTAATGTGGACAGAACTACTGATGATTCTATCTTGAGTTTTGTATGGTGTTCACCACAATATCTGGGAGAGGGAGGGCACTGAAAGGAGCACAAAGAGACAGCCTTCTAAGCAATTGTTCAGGGATCTGAGACATTTGGCCTTGTGCCTGAAGATCTGTGGCCTACACTCTTCAGGAAGTGCCTCCTGGCCCCTATCTACTGGCATATGGCACAGAGTAGGAATCTTCCCTACTTTAACTCCATAATGTAGTAGAGTTTCTCTCACTGTCAAGAGAGTTCTGTTTACATTGCAAAAAACAAAAGAGAACCTGTTTTCCTGATTTTGCAAAAGTGATTGATCCAAGCTTATTTGGCCAGCAGCTTGCAGACACCGTATTTCCTCCCTCAGAGTTTCACCTGATTTCACTCAGGGTATGTCTGTGCTGTAGCGGGGCGCATGCGCGCTACCATGCTCAAACTAGCATGATAAAAATATTAGAGTAGCCAGGGGCAGCACAAGTGGCAATTGGAGCTAGCCACCTGAGTGCATACCCTGGGTGGGTTTGCACTCAGGTGGCTTGCCTGAGCCACCATCCATGCTACCCTTGGCTATACTGCTATTTTTAGCACACTAGCTCCTGCAGAACTAGTGCACATCCGTTTACTCACACTCGAAAGCGCACTCCCAGCTGCTATGTTCACATACCCTCAGTGAGTTAAATGTGTTCAGGAAGTGGATCCAACTTCCTGCATGTTGGGGCATTTCCTTCATGGCCAATGAAGAGGCTTTGGATGTACATAAAGAATAATTTCTAAAGCTCATTTTGTGAAGGGAAGGTGTCAGCCACTGTACAGAGGCTGCGCCTTCCCCCTGAGACCCACAGCAGTGTTGGACTCCAGTGTGCTCTCTTCCCTGTGCCTTGTAAGTTAGGGGTGGAACTACTGGAGCCAGCACTAGAGAGCAAAGAGATTTCCCTGCTATGCAGATAGAACCAATCATGGGACAACACTAGGGAACTGGGGATAAGGGAATCTTAGGACTCAGTAAACCCTGCCTTCACATCTTCAACCCAAACATGCTTCCCAGCTTCCCCTCTCCACTCCCTCCCATAATCTCTCTGTTGCCAGCCTCCCTTTTCCCGCCCTCATCCTCCCTCATTAGTGTCCCCTTTCAATTATTTCACCCCTCCTATAATCTATTAAAACCCAGCGATAATGACACGCACCGGCTATAAACCTTCTTACTCTTCTTGTATGCTGTACCCTCTCACCTTAATCCTTGTCTGTCTTATCTACTTGTGGGATGGACTGTGTCTTCTAATGTGTTTGTACGGTCGCTGGCACAATGGTAAGGCTGCTGCTTAGGAAGTTCTCTCCACACATCAGCATCATCCATTACATTCCTTTGCCACTGAGAAAGTGGGTTAAACATTTGAATCTCATAAGCATCCTTGATAGTGTAGCTGTCTGTGCTCTATCAGGAGAATTAAAGACACCCCCCTAGAAGAACATGTGTGAGAGGGCTAGGGATACAGCCATGGCCTCATTGTACACAAGTGCCAAGTAGCATTGCCTGGATTCATTGTAGGAATGTAGGCAACCACTGTTCTTCAGCTGTTACAACTCAGGTGACCAGACAGCAAGTATGAAAAATCGGGACAGGGGGTGGGGGGTAATAGGAGCCTATATAAGAAAAAGACCCCAAAATTGGGACATCTGGTCACCCTAGTTATAACTGTGTTTACTCTGGAGTCATTATACCTACTCCTGGCTTCTGCTAGCCTAATGCCTTCACATACACCAAGGCTGGGTGAGTTCACCTTCTCCTCCTCTTTTCCTCACAAGAGTAAGGGTTGCAGGATCTAGGACTTCAGATTGAAGCTTCCCAGTGGCAGGCTTGTTGTCTATATAAATAGTCTTCCATCTTGGTACTTATATGACCCCCTACTATATCTCTATAGTATCTGAGCACCTTACAGTGACTAATGTATTTATCCCCTACTTCACGGGGTGTTGTGAGAAGTGCTAACACCCCTGTTTAATAGATGGGGAACTAAGGCACAAACAGGCGAAGTAATTAAGAGACCTAAAGTCATATAGGAAGGCTGTGACAGAGCAGGAAATTGAATTCTGGTCTCCACTGTCTCAGGCTAGAATCAAAGCTGCACAGCCTAAAGACACCCAAGGTCACAGGGCAAGCAGTGATAGAATGCCTTACTGATCTGGGTGAACTAGGGTGACCAGATGTCCCGTTTTTAAAGGGACAGTCCTGTTTTGGGGGATTTTTTCTTATATAGGTGCCTATTACCCCCCACCCCCATCCAGTTTTTTCACAGTTGCTCTCTAGTCATCCTCCTCTCTCAATAGGTTTCTTCCATGCCCATGAACTATAGGAAAGGATGGTACATCTAGCAGAGTCCCATCACAATATAACAGGTCAGTCAAGGATAGTGGGAAAGTCTCTTGTAGGTTAGAAAACAAAGTAACCTGGGGAATTTAAAAAGAAAAAAATCCCTGCAAATTACTTACAATAATTCATTTATTAACAGATTATTTGCACAGGTAACTAGTGAATAAAGCTAGATGAGTTACTCAAAAGAAGAAGAGCAACAACTCTTTTTGAGGCACATGAGGCCAGCTAATAAAGCTTGGTTCTTATCTCTCATATTTGTCACTGAGGATCATGGCAGAATGGTTAGATAATTAACACTTTTCTCCCCTTCCTCCCCCNAGAACCCAACCCCTGACCTCCTCCCCCACCTAAAATCCCTCCCAGAACCTGCACCCTGCACCCCAACCCCCTGCCCCCGAATGATTGTGCTGCACTGTGGATAGAATACTAGTGTTATTTCTGGTAAATTCCTGTCATCAATGGCTGAACTCTAAGCATGACTTAGTGGTCAGTTATTTAGTTAAGAATGCAGTTATTGTCCAGGGAGTAAAATCACTTGACTTAAATATCTCATTCAATAGAAATAAAGAAGCATGTAAACACAGGGGGCCAGAGTTGACATTGCTTTGTTGACATCAATGGAAGCTGCACTGATTTACTTCTGCTGAAGATCTAGCCCAGGAGATGTATCTGTTCACTAAATATGATAGTTTTACCATAACTACTAAATCCATTCAAGCTACAGCCTTCATTTTTAGAATAATTGAGAGAGTACTTGTTATACTAAAAAGGGACAGTAATTAATTCTCCTGTGCTTGATAATTAGGGTCTGACAACTTTAATTCCTGTTGCATGTTTAAGAAACAACAACAGATTGAGTGATGCACATCAGTTACCCCCGTCACAAATCTTAACAGATGTATCTCTTCTGTTCTTATGTTATTATTCTACCTATTATTTCATTTGCCATTTCATTGTGTCATAAGGAAAACATAATTAAGGGTTTGTCTACATAAAGACATTAAAGAAAGTTAATTAAAGGTGCAAATTTAAAGTGGATTAGTTAAAACACATGAAATGTTTGGGTGTACACTGTTATTCAGAATTAGGCCAGGTCTATACTACAGACCTATATCGCTATAGCTACATCTTTCAGGGGTGTGGGTTTTTCACACCCCTGAGCGACATATTCTACTGATCTAACCCTCTGTCGACATAGTTACCGCCTCTTCGGGAGGTGGATTAACTATGCCAACAGGAGAAGCTGAACCACTGTATGTGAAGACAAGCTCTTCATGGCCTTAATTTGATTTAGATTCACTTTGGAAGTGTATTAAACGAAATCAGATTAAGGCCACTTTCTATTCTGAATGATGGTCTTTATTGTGGATTTTAATGTGGATTAACTAATCCACTTCAAATTCACACCTTTAGTTAATTTGTATTAATTTTCCTGAATGTTTCCTAGGGGTCATCTACATGGAGATAGTCAGGACAGATAGTCTCAGCTCTGATTTTTGGGGAAAAGGAACCAAATATTAAGATTACATTTTATCATGGGGCTGGTTTCAGACATTAGGTTTAGTCCTGAGTAAGGAGTGCAGTGGGCCACTCCTGTATTAGCTCAATTCTCTACCTTGGGGTAGGGGAGGGACAGAAGTGTAAATTATCTCACTCTTTGGCTGTGTCTACATTACCAGCTAGCAGTGTGATTCCCCTGCTTGCATACACTTAGTCGCACTGTCTCTCATTGAGCTATCACAAGTATAAATAGCAGCATAGCCAAAGCAGCACAGATGGCATATCTGCTGCTGAGTGCAAACCTGCCTGAAACCAATCGGTAGGTATCCCGCATGGATTAGCCAGGCCTCCTCTGCCGCTACTCATGCTACTGCAGCTATACTGCTATTTATACTTGAGGTAGCACAAGTGTGTGTATGCAAGCAGGGGAATCGCACCTCTAGCTCCTCGTGCAGATGTAGCCTTGGGATGCAGTTTACTCTTTCCCTTATAATCTATCCAGCAATTAGGGGATGGTGACAAGGCTCCCACTCCCTTCCCATCTTTACACTCTCCCCCCACCCACTTGCTCAAGAAGGAGCATAAAGTGAACAGTTTAAACCTCAATCTGGCCAGAATGGGTGAGGAGGAGAGGAAGCACAGGGTAGTCTTATCCCTCTTATATCCCTTGCATGATCAAGTAAGAGCTAGGGTCAGTCTAGCCCTCTGTGAATTACTTTAGGTAGTTTTTAAAACTCCACCCCTAGTGACATCAGAGCACAAGTCTGATTGAGTTTTAATGAGCCTGGTCCTCCTAAATCACTTGGAATTTAAAGGCAGTGCTTTTGAAAACCTCAAAACACCCATATCACAATTTAAACCTAAAGTACCATTAATTTTTCCTGTCAGGGTTTCTATAACTGTTTTTTTTTAATTGAATTCTGCAGCTCACAACAACAGTGTAAAAGTTTTATCTAAGCTGAACTAATGAATCATAAATCTAAAGTATGCAAACTTAGTTCTGAAAAAAAGAAAATCAATAGCAATTCAGTGAGCTCCCAAAGTATATTTTTCTGCACGACGTGCTTGGGATCTCATTTCCAGAGAATGTGAGCCTTTCCAAGAATTAAAATTATCCTTTTTGTGTGTTGAGAGGTGGTTGTTCATTTGGTTAGTTTTTTTTTGTTTGTTTTTCGGTTTTGTTCTACCAAATAAAGTGTAAAGCAGTAATCAAGTGGAAAAACAGGCCTATGAAATGGAAGCTCATTATTTGCATTTTAAAATTTGACATACATATTTCATAAAATGTATTCTTTCCCAATGTCCTGCTGGTACTGCTTAACATAGCTGCATCAGAATTATTAACACACCTTTGAGATATTCAAAAAAAGAAAAGTCAAACTATCATATCTTCAGCTTAATGAGAGACATTACTACATATAATGTTAATTTGATATATTTTTTTTCCAACTCACTGTGGAACAGGAGTGCTGAAAAATTATGTAGGTAATATTGAAACCTAAATCCTGAACTGGATGAAAGCCTGCTTCTCCAGTCTTGTTTTTCTTTAAAAATATAATCTGACTCTTAGCAATATTTTTTATGTCTTTTATTTGCATCATACTTCTAATTATAAACATCACAAAGAATACACGTATATAGCTTCTCATTAGAGATTCTCTTGTAATCTCGCTCTCTGGGGATGAACATTAACTTTACTAGATGGAAATGGATTAATTCATATCATTTCATCTTCAGTGACAAGCTCAACAGGGCCCAGACCCATGGATGCCCTACGATTACTGCAATATAGACGTCATCGAAACATTTTGCAGTCATTAAAGCATTAAACTGTCCTTGTGATGCTAGCTGTCCTTTCCCTGAGGTTTGTTTTTTTTCCCCAATGGGGGGAGAGGGGAAACAGAATCACAAGAAGATGATTGTGTGTTTGATCCTGCTTCTGTTGAAGCCCAGGTGAGTTATCATTGGCTTCACTGGGAACAGGATTCGGCACTAGAACCACAGGGAGATCATTTGCTCAAAGCCACATAGAGCCAGACTGTGTTACCTTTGCTATACCCTGGTGAGCAGTTAGTCGCATGGGACCTGGTTTATGACCGTTCATGAATGGCTGTTCCAGGATGTAAGGTGACCCCTCATCTCCCTTGTGTTCACTACCTACATTGAAAGTCACCCTGTGCAGAGAGCCAGCACACAGCATTTTCATAAACCCATTTTGAGAGCCTCAGTAGGACTTAGCTCCTTCATAGACTCTCTGCACAGGGGTGAATTTCACCCACCACGCGTTATGTTCTTAGATATGTTGTTCAGGCATGTTTGCACCAGTGTTTCTCAAATTTCTGTGAGCTGATTTCCTTTTCAGGAAAATGAAACCAACTGCTCTCCTACCCTAAACCCCCATGCCACCAAAACTGTAAATGTCCCCCCTCATTCCTGTAACATCACCATGTGTCATTAAAGACCTACACATTTTCCATGCCCTCATCCCTCCCACACATACCCTCTGTGGGAAATGCTGATAAAGATAAGACCTTTTAAGGGCAGTGAAACAGCTAACGACAACAATATTGATATGTAAAGTACTATCTGAGTTGAAACCATTGAAATGAATGGGTCAGTTAAAGTCTCAAGAGATATTCTTTCAGGATCTTTGCAAACTCAGGTAGACATGTCTTCATCTGTCACATTTACTTCACATTTTAAAAATGTTGAGACACACCGATTTAAGCCAGCATAAACCTCAGTTTTTGAGTGCCCAACCTGAAAATTTTTAAGAAGGACTTGGTTTTCAGAGGGCAAGTACCTGTTTAAATTAGACGTGTTTAAAGGTGTCTGAATCTGGGAACCAGAAATCACTTGTTACTTTTGAAACTCCTGGAGTTAATCAGTAGTTTATAACAGGCAAAGAATAGAAGAAGTATAAAACACAATGGATGCCATTTGTTTATTATTGTTGATAACCTGATCAACCTTTTTGGGGGGTAAGGTTTTGGTCCTATTACAGAAAGGCAAAATCAAAAAAAAAGTGTTAACATTAGATTTAAGATATTATTGACATGAATTCTCAACCCTCACACAGTTCTCTTTAGCCATTGTTTGGCCTAGCTTTGAATGCTTTAACTAGTAAGAGCCATGACCTACAAATTCCCAAGTCACATGAGACAGTCAATCCTTTCTTCTGAATAAGAGCTTAAGTAACTACACTCATAGTTTTAACTCATCTATTTCCCCACATACGTAATTATCATGTAAACTGTATTACCTTGCTCAAGGCTTACTGTAGTATATAAACATCTAGTTTATAGAAAGGAAGCTTCCTGCAGCAGAACAGTTACGCATGAGGAAATTGTATCCAATAAAACAGGCACTCTAAAAGAGTAAACCTTCGGGAAGCTAGAGTTTAATGGGCCATGTGAAATGAGGAGTGTACCCAAACTGATGAGAGAGATTGTTTAATTTATGAGGAATGATGTTTGCATGCAAACAAGGTCACCCTAAGAACACAGATTTCTACATTTGGCTTGATAATTGTCGGTTTAAATCACATCCAAGCAAAAATCAGGTATATTTTTTAACTGCTTAACACTAGTAAGAGTAAAAAGGAATGAAAACTGTAGCTTTAAACCCTATGCAAATATATTCCTGATGGACTGTGTCATGTTTGAACGATGACATTAAACTTTCAGTCCATTTGATAGCAAAATTGTGTAAGACTTCATTGTGGTCATTTAAAGAAACACTTGTACCGGGGAATAGGAGCAATGATGAGCTGAATTTGCTTATATTGTGCTTCTGTTTAGCAAGGAAAGCCATTCCCTGAAAATGAAACATAACACTTTGCAACTGAGACTAGTAATAGCAAATACAGCTTTTGACAGAGATAGTGGGTCTTGTGCAGAAGGAGGGTAATGTTGCCTGTGTAAAATGGCGTAATCTGCACTCTGAGGGAATAGAAAGGTAGGGCTGCAGCAGAGAAAACAACCAATGGAAAATCAGAAAATGCAGATTTTCACCTCCATGAGCTATCCAACTGGTTGATTTTCCTGCTGCAACCTCACTTCTGTCCCTTGAATGCACAAATATCACCTGTTTATATTCACTTACACCTGTTTATTAATCACACCAACATTGAAGTCACCTCTGAATTTGGCTCATAAAGGCACCTGCACACAGCTTATGGTCTGCAGGAAATGGAGGATGCTCAGCTTCTGAGATGGATTTCACTGTGTCCTTAAACAGAGACAGGCCTACCCAGTTCAGACAAGCCTGACACAATTCCAAACAATGGGATGATTAGAGGTTGGTAGATAGGTAAAGGATTAGAATCTCATGCCAACTAGTGTAACTCATTACTGGTAACTGTGGCAACCTGCGTTCTTGCTGTACAAAGACCACCGACAGCTGCCCTGTTATCACCACAGTCTAAAGTAAAATCTACAGACACACAAATTTGAGTCTTCTTAACCTTATTGCCTCTGGTCCTCCAGTGTATCTGCTATGCTGCTGCCATCTGTTATCCCAAGTACCTTCTACCTGAATCTACCAGGGAAGTTCAGCAGCATCAAGCAGTTAATAGTGCCTGCAAGGTGCTTGTACTAGTTTATTTACCGAGGCACATTTTTATGTTTCACCATTAGATCCAGCTCATTTACTCAATGAAAAAGCCAACAGCCACCAGATGTTATGTTATGCTAGTGACTAATAATTAAAGGACACAACAGCCATATAATTTCTGAGGGTGGAGGGAAAAGATTTAAAGACTAGCGTGAATAAGGAGCAGTGTGAATGCAGAATTCACAGAATTTAGAGATGACTAAAATAATACTGACTATGGGGTTTGGATTTCATTATATACTTCCACTGAGGGTTGCAAACTCTTTGAAACTTGGGCTGGAATTTGCTTGCTTTTGAACTAGGAGTAGTTCATGGAAATCCTGAAAAACAAAGCACTTTATATTGAGTTTTGCTTTGATTCTGGGATCAGCTTGAACCTGAGCCTCAAAGCCCCAAAGAGTCAAACCCATGTGGTTCAGAAACTAAACAGGAGTGTTATCCTCCAAACCTTACAAAGTGAAACTCCTGACTTTCCATAAAACTTCTCTAGTCCAATTATGAGAAATAGGTTATTTAATGAAAAGGAAAAGTCATCCCAGTTAACCAAACTCTTCCCTCCCAGGGTTTATATAGATTTTGCAACCACAGATGGTGTCAATGGGGTAGAGCTATTGAGATTACTCAGAGGGACAAGCCAGGTGAACGAAGGTCAAGCAGGAGTATTCGTATACCCTATTTCCAGCTATTACAACACCCCTATCCAGGCTCTTTTAGCTGGAGTGCAAGTTAGAGTGCAAACCCATGACAGGGATGGGGCACACAAAGCCACCTCAATCCCTATGCTGAGTTCAGTCTAGGAATAGGGATGGATTAGACCCCGAGTGCCACTTCTGAGGTGCTAAGCATTTTCCTTTCCTGCTGAACTCTTCACCTCCCAGCATCACGTGTAATACCTTTACAAGAGTAGTGCTGAATTGACAGCAAGGGTATTTAGACGTCAAATAATAATGAACAAGAAGGATTTTGAAAGTTACTACTTAACCAGGGGCCAATAACTCATCCTCTAAGAAAGACTGACGAGCACTAAAAATCATTGTGTAGAGCACTTGTAGCATATGAAAAAAAATCTTTGGAGTTTACAACATTGAAGAAATGTTTCTCATTTAGGACCTGGTCCAAAGCCCACTGATATAAATGGCAATATCCTCATTGAGTTGGATTCAGTCCCAGCTAAGAAAAGAGTAAAACAACATTTTATAAAGAAAAAAATAATCTCATAAGGAATAGTGATATTTAAGCGTTGCAAGGACATTGAAGAACTCATGTTGTAGCGTGCTCCTAAATAAGGAGTTATTTTCTCAACACATCTGCCTTGAAAAATTTGCTTTAGATAATTTTTGATGATAAACACAAAGCATAAAAGAAAATACACGACACCACTGAAATGGAGAGAACATTGACACCTCTACTGAAACTCCCCAAACCCTTACAAGAAGAATAGCACTGAACACTGTAAATAAGAAATGCAGAATAAAGATAGACTCCTCTATATGCAGGAAAAAAAAATCACATTTAATACAAACAGAGATGAACCAAAGATCAGACTGAAAGAGAAAACTGGAAAAGCAAAATGACTAAACACTTTGAGCCAGACCCTTGGGTGGGATAAGTCAACATAGCTTCAAAGAAGACAATTTTTTAAACAAGCATTTCACTGGAACATCAAATCAATAGCTGGGGAGTTACATTTGTTTAGTAGAACCATAAAAGGGGTTGTGGCCACTTTTAAATCCAACACCTGTAAAAGAAAATTGAGAAAGTAGGGGTTTAAACCCTAAAACTTTCTACCATCTTTATTTCAATTTATATAAGGAAAGAAAAAGGCAGAGAGTATCTACCATCCCTGTAAACAAAAGTGAACCTTTCAGAGAGTAAAGTCTAAAAGAGAGTATCCAGAGATGAGTGGCAGGATTTTCAGATGTGTGTCTGCAGTGGTCACTGACTTCAGCTGCAGTTCTGAGTATTATGTACATGTGAAAAATCAAGTCCATGATTGTGTCAGTGGTGATCACTAGAACTGGTCATAAATCTTCCAATGGAGCATTTTTGGCACCAGAAAATACTGATTTTTCAAAATTGGAACTTCCATAAGAACATTCTAATTTGACAAAATTCCATCAGGAACTAGGCAAGTTTTTGACAGAACACTGCAAGTTGCAGAATGTACCTGGTTACACCTGTCAGATTGTTCATCTGGCTCCTTGGCAGCCTGCCTGGTGGGCTGATGTGTAACAGAGAGCCAGGCACTCTGGCTCCCAGGCTTGTGGCTCCTCAGCAGCCTGGGCCCAGGGATTCCCAGGCTCCCAGTCAAGGTTTCCCATCTGGAGGAAAGTTCCAGAGTCAAGTTTCCCAGGGCTTCAATGGTCTCTGCCAGGTGAGCTGTATTGGAGTTGGAGCTTCCACACTTCCAACTCCTTGGCAACCTGGAAAGCCCTGGCAGCACTGTCAACTTGATACTCTGGGCATCAGGAGCCTCAGATGTTTAAAAAAATTCTGATGTAATCACGATTCCAAAAACTGGGGCACTGGACATGTGTCTATAGCACTTATGCCTTAATCTAACCCAGATGCTAAAATCTACTTTTGCTTCTGCCTCCCCAGCAATTCCATGTTGAACTCTTCAGTCCATCTCCCACTCCATGCACCATAATTCCTTCTCCAGTTCCCACTTC
This sequence comes from Chelonoidis abingdonii, assembly GCF_003597395.2. Lineage (NCBI taxonomy): Eukaryota > Metazoa > Chordata > Testudines > Testudinidae > Chelonoidis > Chelonoidis abingdonii. The sequence goes on from NC_133778.1 coordinate 65,869,128, forward strand.
TCCCCTTCTCCATCCAAGTTCCCCTTTCTCATTCTCAGATCCTGAAATCAAAGAGACTGAGACAATTATGGCAATTTCCTGAACTATCCTGGATGAACCTTATTGAATTAAGTCTAATTATTTTATGAATTTATATTAAAAAGCAAATCTGTAACTGTTATTGTGGGATTGTACCTAACTTGTCTAGGAGACATGACTAAGGTAAACCTCAGGAAGTGTTATGAGCTTCAAAGGGCTCTTTTAAACAATGGGCAAGACAAGAATGAACTTTAGTTGAGTAGGTTTCCTACAAAATACTTTGGAGGAGGGGAATACAAATACCCACCTCTGGACCTGATCTTTGAAGCTTTACCTTGAAGAGGGGACATCTATCTATCTATCTATCTATGAATTACCTAGCCCCAGGATTGAACATCCCAAACAGCATAAAGTAGTAACTCTCAGATTCATATGTGCTTATTCTGAGCCAAAGCAGTTGTGTATTGGTAATCACAGAAAAAAATCGTTGGTGGGGACAGTTCACTGGCCTAAGTCCTGGCTGGAGTTGGGGTGATCTGTGGTAAGCTTAGTGTGATGGTGGGAGCTTGATGGAAGCATCACCTAGTGGTTAGGGGGTTAGGGCCTTCTTAATGCAGGCTGGAGGTGGTAGGGGATCCCCGGTCTTCCCACTCCATCAGGTTCAGGCCCAGAGCCCTGTGAAGGTTTCAAAGGCCAGGCACACAAGAATGCCTTAAGACCACCTTCTTTGAGCCACTTCCTACCTCTTCTCACTTTGTGGTCCAAGCTTTGCAGTCTGCAGCAAAAGGTAATGAAGAAAATGTACTGACTGCACCTTCAGTCTGTCTGAGCCCAGAAGACAGGCTCCTCTTACCCCAAAGGAGCACCCCTCCTTAGGAGCTTCCAGGGCAGGTCTGCTGCTTTGTCAGCCCCCTGCTGAGCTCTCTGGCTTCCTTTTAAGCTCTGCCTCCATCTGGAGCATGTGCCACAGGTGCAGCTGGGCGGGGTAGTCTGGGCCCAGAGATGTTCTTTAACCCCTCTGATCCTAGTGCAGGATTTACACCTTGTCACACTTGATAGCACGTGTCTTGGCTCTTTTCTTGTTTTAAAGTGTGTTTCACTGTAATGCTTAGAATAAATGTGCTTGCTTAGAAAAAGCCAGGTGGTAACTTAACGAGTGGCAATTACACTGTTTACTATCTCTGAGGAGAAAAGTAAAGCAGGTTTGTTTAGGTAATCTGACTTATTGGGGAATTCACAGTGTACGCAGGGAGCTGTGCTGTCTGGAAATACCCCAGTCAGGAGGAAGAGCAAGTTCACAGATGACACTAAGCTGTGGGGAGAGGTAGATACACTAGAGGGTGGGGATAGGGTCCAGAGTGACCTAGACAAATTGGAGAATTGGGCCAAAAGAAATCTGATGTGGTTCAACAAGGACAAGTGCAGAGTCTTGCACTTATGACGGAAGAAACTTATGCACTGCTACAGTCTGGGGACCGACTGGCTAAGCAGCAGTTCTGCAGGAAAGGACCTGGGGATCATAGGCATCGACTCTGTGGGTGCTCTGGGGCTGGCTCACCCATAGGGAAAAATTGGTGGGTGCGGAGCACCCACTGGCAGCTTCCTGATCCGCCCCAGCTCACCTCTGCCTCCGTCTCCTCCCCTGAGCAGATTGCCACGTCCTGCTTCTCCCCCCTCCCTCCCAGTGCTTGCGCTGTGAAACAGCTGTTTCACGTGGCAAGCCTGTGAGGGAGGGGGGAAGAGGGGGAGGAACGCAGCATGCTTGGGGAAGAGGTGAGGCAAGGGCAGGGATTTGGGGAGAGATCCAACAGAGGTAGGAAGGGGGCGGAGTCAGGGCAGGGCTGAGAGGGGCAGAGGGGCACGAGCACCCTCCAGTGCCAACAAAACTTGGCACATATGCTGGGGATTACAGTGGATGAGAAGCTGGATATGAGTCAGCAGTGTGCCTGGTTGCCAAGAAGGATATTAGTCTGAATTAGTAGGAGCATTGCCAACAGATCGAGGGAAGTGATTATTCCCCTCTATTTGGCACTAGTGAGGCCACACCTGGAGTATTGCATCCAGTTCTGCCCACCACCACATATTGGATGTGGACAAATTGGAGAGAGTCCACAGAGGGCAACAAAAATGATAGGGGGATGGAGCACATGACTTTGAGGAGAGGCTGAGGGAACTGGACTTGTTTAGTCTGCAGAAGAGAAGAGTGAGGGGGGATTTGATAGCAGCCTTCAACCACCTGAAGGGGGGTTTCAAAGAGGAAGGAGCTAGGCTGTTCTCAGTGGTGGCAGATGACAGAACAAGGAGCAATGGTCTCAAGTTGCAGTGGAGAGGTCTAGGTTGGATATTAGGAAACACTATTTCACTAGGAGGTTGGTGAAGCACTGGGATGGGTTACCTAGGGAGGTGGTGGAATCTCCACCCTTGGAGGTTTTAAAGGCCCGGCTTGACAAAGCCTTGGCTGGGGTGATTTATTGGTGTTGGTCCTGCTTTGAGCAGGGGGTTGGACTAGACCTCTTGAGGTCTCTTCCAACCCTAATCTTCTATGATTCTATGAAAGAGAGGTGTGTCTCCATCCAAGACCGGTGCGGATGGAAAGCAGAAGAGTGCCCTTGAAGGACTGAAGAGAGGGGATACAGCGCACAGTTGCCCTGAACTGTTACATATATTAAGCACACGTTTAAAGTTAAACACATGCATAAACACTGTCGGCAATAAAAAGGCTCTCCTGAATCAGGAAGATAATATTTTCTTATTTCATTTTAAAATTGAGGTTAACAGAGTGAAACATTCCTCACACCTACTGTTCTACATCTGGAACTGTTACAGTATTTAATGCTGATAAGTCAGGAACACTTCCTGGAATTGCCCTGAGAGCCTAGGATGCTTCAAATGTCCCAGAAAATGCTTAGTACCTTGCAAGATCATGAAATGAACTTTTAATATTACAAATTAGCTAGAGAAAGCATTTGCAATGTCAGACTTGTTTTAGCCAGACTTTTAGATGTTTACAGAAAAATGGTACAATGCATCAGCTTACCAGCTGTTGCCTGGTCATTCAAACTGGATATGAATCCTTACTGTTCATTAATCTTGTGCTATTGATATCAGGTGACTGATCTTATTTCCCATTCAATCCCAGCTGGATACATTTATTACCCAATGTACAATATTTCATCTGGAAAAAAATATTTTAAAGTATCAAAAGGAATAAAATATCTTCTCAAGATTCTGAGCATCATTGGCAAAGGAGAGTTTACAAATTCCAAGTACAGAAATTAAAGTGAATTATGTATTTTGTATCAGTGCTTAATGGAATCCATTGCTTTATCAGTCTTAGAGACTAGCTTTCTGGTCTGACTCTGTTCTGGCTCAGAATCTGTTTTGGGATCCTCTCCCACTGTGGCAGTTCCCAGAGGCAACCCGGATAACTGACAGAAGAGAAGGTTGACACAAGAATCTGGCAGATTGAGAGGACGCTTCATTAAACCATTTATGGCCAAAATAATCAGATCTCTCCTCTCCTAATCTTCTGGCTGTGAGTGAATGGTTTCTGCTGGATTCTGAAGGCAGATCAGAGTGATATGCCCACCACAGCTACCTTGGTGCACTGCACCCAGAGTACTTGGTTTCTATTTTTTCTTTTAACATTGTGTAGGGTGCAACTTACACTCAGGGGACATCGTTTAACACCACCATGTGACATATTCCTGAATTGTCTCTCAGTGCCCATCTTAAAATTCTAGGGAAGACAGCATCATCCCAGTCATTCCGGATTACTCTACAAATGCAAGAAATTCATTTGCTTACATAAATGGAGGCAAGAATAATAGCCAGAATAGGTGCTCACTTAGCATTAATAAGCATTGTAACTGAGAAGTTATCTACTGCTCCTTTCTTTAAACCTATCATCTTCTTCTACTGCTGCATTTTCATCCATTCCTATCTCCAATGCTTAGCAATTTATACACTTTACTTAATATTTGTACAGTGCTCTGAAAATATAGTTAATGCTAATATCTCTGTTAGGAGCATATTTAGAGATGGTCAGGAATTTTCCTACAAATTGTTTTATTCATCAGAAACAATGTGTTGAACATGTTCATGTTGAAACCACAACTGTTTGCAGGAAAGGGCCAGTTCTGACAAATTTCTGATTTGAAAAAGTTCTGACAAAAAAGTTTTGAAATGATCAAAACAAAGTTTCCTTTTTCAGTTTGAAATGACTTATTGTTTGGATATTTTGGTCAATTTATACTTTAAAAAATAGGTTTTAAAAGGTCAAAATCTAAATGAAATGTTTCAATTGACCCAATCTGGATTTTCTTTCAGGATTATCAATTTGTGAAAATTTGAGAGGTCAACTTTTTGTCCCAATTCAGGATGGGAACAAAACCTTGAAAATTCTCATGAGATGAGAAAAATAATTCCCTGCTCTATACATACTATCCCATTTTATAGATGGGAAACAGAATCACAGACTAGAAAACTTTCCAAAATATCACATAGAGAGAAAGAGTGAGTGAGAGAGAGAAAACTGAAATTTAAAATTTAAGTTCCTAAATTTAGACACCCAAGTTTGCCCACTACCCTAGATTAGAATTCAGGAGTTCCTCAGTCACATACCCACTTCTCAAAATAGAAATTTCGGGTTCCGTTCCTACCTCTGAACTATATCCCTCTCTTAAGAGAACAACATTTGTGCTTAGGCCTATCCTATGTTATTTGTGCAAATAGAAAAGAAAAAAGAAAAGAAAATAGTATTGCATGCATGGCAGCTTGCTTAACTTAAAATGCAGGCAGAGGAAAAATTACTACAGAACAGCGAATGCATAGCAGCTTGAGAAATCACATAGAAGACTACTTCTTAAGATCTAAGAAGGTTAATCAGCTATTATGGGATGTACCAAAATAAGTCAATTTCCCAGTTAGAGCAAAATTGAGACATTGATAAATGTAGTTTAAATGAAGTGGAGTATTAGATCAACTTGCTGAATGAGAAACATTGCCCTGAAATGTAAACTTGCAGTTTCATAGCTGAGAACATGTCAGAGTCCTTGGCTGCATACTACCATCTTTACACACATCTCTAATGATTCAGTCTACTGTATTTTGTCAAAATATGCCATTTTAATCAAGTACTATTCCTTAGAGTATTGAGTCACTCAGTATGTTACAAGTACTAAATACATAAGATAGAATGCACATTGTGCTTGGTGACCACTGTCTAAACTCTCTTATGGTGAAAAATTGTATAGGTTTAGGTTTAACTATGTTGTAAATTCTTTTCCTATACGTAGCCAGTGGAGTCAGATTTACATTTTCCTTTATAAATGCCTGTTTTATTTGTCTTGGTTAGAATTTAGATGAATGATAACTATGCCATTATCCTTACTCAATACTTTATTTGAAATAGAAATGTAATTGAAATGATGCTACTGTCAGGGAGTAACGTTGAGCTAGAGTGTAGGGTGTAAGGCAAAGGCAGGGAAAGTCTCTCTATATATACACACTCTTAGCAGGATATTAACATTCACTCAACTTCAAAAAGATACTGTTTGCCATACCAAATAGGAACATCTACCCGTATGGAAATATAGGGATGGGATCCCTGATTTAAGGACAAATTATGCCCTTCAACTGATATGCAATGTCCATTGACTTCATTATGATTCCCTCATGTAGCCAAATGGAGAATGTGGCCTTTATTTTGTCTTTTCATCATGGTGGGACAGCAGCACTGTTGTAGTTAAAGTTGAGACTAGCTTACTGTTGAACAACTGATTTTCCTAAGTGCTTGAAAATCCATATGCTTACTCAGATTGTCTTGCAAACTTGTGCACCTCATGGTGATCTGGGATAGGGGTATGTGACATGGCGCATGGCTGTGACCCCGGATGACATGTCACAACATCCGGAGAAGGGACCCAGAGCCACAGGACAGGGGCTGCCAGTGCCAGGTGAGTGCAGTGCAGACTTGCTCTCCACACACCCCTAAAGGTTACCAGGGGGGTGGGGGTGGGGGAGGGTGTCACTCCTACAGTTCCTGTATTAGCTCTGCCACTGATTACATGATCACATACTATTTCTAGAGTTACCACATGTCCAAGATGTTCCAAGTTTGTCCCATGGTCAGAGTGCTGGCATGGGTCTTGGGAGATACATGTTAAATTCCCTGCTCCTCCACAAACTTCCCATATGACCTTGGCAAGTCAATCAATCTCTCTGACTCAGTTATCTGTCTATAGAATGAAGATGCCAAGGCAGTAGTGATGCCAAATACATTAAAGATTGCAAGGTGCTCAATTACCATGGTAATGGGGGTGGGCATATAAGTATCTAAGGTAGATAGTCAATATAAATTGTACTTTGAACATCTACTGGGCTACAAAAAATACTAAGTACTCTGAAAAATCAGGCCCTAAACATTTCAAATTGGGCATCCAAAATTAGTGGACCCTTTCTGTGCTTCAGATTCCCAGAGGTAAAAAGGAGATGATATTACTTTGTGTCACCTCTCAGGTGTATTTTGAAGATAAATTCATTAATATTTGAGAAGGACTCAGATACTACATTGATAAGCACCACAGAAAGAGCCACGAGGAAATAAATTTTCTATTCACTGCATGGTTTGGATATGCAGTAAATAAGGCATAGGGTCACATATTGAATGATGAGACAAAATAAACAGCTCCCCATTCAGTGAGAAGTATTCATCCTGCACACTAATGAAGGAGAGGTACCATAGATAAAACAGTATGTAATCATGTAAAGATTACATTCAAGACTATCATTATGCATCTGCACATGGGAGCCAAATTAGAGTTGCACAGGCAACCATAATTTTGATACTTCCAAACTTTCCAGTGCTTGACTTTGCAACCTTAACATTGCATAAAAATGTTAAAACAATAACTGAGATACTCTGGGGATGATCAATTTATCTTTTTGTTAACGTTATAGTATTTATGGGTTTTAGCTTAAGCCTTCCATGTTTGGTTAGGTAAGGCAGATAATCATCTACTGTAGATTTGGACAAAATGCATGCAAAGGCTGCAAATTGCAACCTTTAAAAACACCCATTAAATTTAGTATTGACTCATGTAAAACCAGAACATACACACTATATGGAGTAATTTTTCCTGTTATTTCTTTGTTTGTTCATTTAATAGAAAATACTGAGGAAAGGAAGCTGTCAGATCTGTCTTTCTGATAGAAGTACTTAAGAACATAGGTATAGCCTGTTTCAATTCAAGCATCATACACACTGTTCCCAGTATCATGCAGAGGAGCTGAACTTTTTGGCTTACGGGAGATATGAATATGTCAGTCCTAAATGAAAAGGTAAAGTGCACACCAAGGATATACCTGAATTCATGGTTAATAATAGCATGGAGATATACCTATCTCATAGAGCTGTAAGGGACCTTGAAAGGGTGTTGAGTCCAGTCCCCTGCCTTCACAGCAAGACCAAGTACCATCCCTGACAGATTTTTGCCCCAGATCCCTAAATGGCCCTGTGATGAGGGGAGCCGGGGCTCAACCCTCCCTTTGGAGGAGGGGAGCCACACCGGCCTCGTTCTGTCCTCGCTGGGTCCTGTCCCTCGGGTCCGCGGTCCACTGTCTGGGCGTTCGGTCCCTGTGGAGCGGACTGGGACACAGCAAAAGTCAATAGTCACCCCGCCCTTGGGTCGGCGGGACACCAAACACAGTACAATCGGCTCCGGCCCTTTGGGGCAGGGCAGAGCAGTACCAGAGTCAATGGGAGCCCAGCCCTTGGTTCGGGCGGGCACCAAACGCAGTACAATAGGCCCTGGCCCTTTGGGGCAGGGCCGAGCAGTAACAGGGTCAATGGGGGCCCAGCCCTTGGTTTGGGCGGGGCGCCAAACACAGTACAACAGGCTCCAGCCCTCTGGGGCAGGGCAGAGCAGTAACAGAGTCAATGGGGGCCCAGCCCTTGGTTCGGGTGGGGCACCAAACACAGTACAACAGGCTCCGGTCCTTTGGGGCAGGGCCGAGCAGTAACAGAACAAAGTCAAATAGGGGCAGCCCTCTTCGGGCGGGGCACCTTTGGGCCTTTTGGGCAGAGCAGACAGTAACGAGTCAGGGGCCCAGCCCTTGGTTTTGGGCGGGGCAGAAGCACCAAACGCAGTACTACAGGCTCTGGCCCTTTGGGGCAGGGCAGAGCAGTACAGAGTCAATAGGGGGCCCAGCCCTTGGTTCAGGGGCGGGCACCAAACGCAGTTACAATAGGCCCTGGCCCTTTGGGCAGGGCAGAGCAGTAGCAGAGTCAATAGGGGCCCAGCCCTTGGTTCGGGCGGGGCACTGTACAACAGGCTCCGGCCCTTTGGGGCAGGGCAGAGCAGTAACGAAATAGGGGCAGCCCTTGGTTCGGGGCAGAGCAGGCAAACAGTACAGGTAAGGTCTGGCCTTTGGGCAGGGCAGAGCAGTGACGCAGGTACACGGTAGTCTTTGGTTGAAGGGGGGGGATACTGCCACCCGGTTACGGGTGGCAGGGGGAACGCAGGCCCACCCACTCCTCTGCGTTCCAGCCCGGGGCCCTAGTAGCAGCTGTCGCCGCTAGTGGCAGTCAGTGGGGATCCAGGTCCCGAAACACACTGACAGAGTGATCCGGGGGCTCCTACGACCGAAACACACTGACAGCGCGATCAGTGGGGATCCTGACCGACACACACGGTCATCGGCTCGGGGCCTTCTGCGACTTGACTGTAGTCAGCCACCCCCGGGCTACTTTCCATTCCCCCTTCGCTTCCTACCTGGTCCGCTGGGTCGTCTACCGTCATGGGCTCCTCCCAGTGCGGGCTAGGTAGATCCGGGTGCACCTCTGGGTAGCTGGGCCAGGTCCGGTCCGAAGGTTCCTCCAGGCCGTAGTTGGGGCTGGGCAGCTTTGGTAGTTCCCGCAGCTCAGGGTCGTGGTTGCTGCAGGTCGGTTCCGGCAAGGCCTGATCCCTGTCCCGGCGCTCGGCAGCTTCCCAGTGACGAGGGTCTGCCGGCACGTCTGCTCTGGTCGGCAGCTGGGCTCCAACTGAAGGCCGGCGCCCGGCTTTTATACTTCCGGGTCGCTGCCTGACCCTTTGAGGGGCGGGGCTCCCGCCCGGAAGTTCCACCCTGGGGGAAGATGGACGGGGCTCAACCCTCCCTGTGGAGGAGGGGAGCCACACCGCCTCGCTACAGGCCCCCTCAAGGATTGAACTCACAACCTTGGGTTTAGCTGATATTTGCACAATATACTTCTGGTTACAGAAGTCTAGGAAGGACCATGAGAGTTTTGTAAGGATTCATGCCTAACAAAATGAGGGGTGTGAGCAATCTACTAGCAGTGGATAAAGGCAACATGAAGCACAGGGGACCTGATATAAATCTTGTTCATCTCAGTAGAACTCTTTCCACTGACTTCTATGGACTTTGGATCAGGCCCACTGCAAGGAACAACTTAAACTGCTCATACATAGTGCTAGTTTCTGAATTAGTTCTGACAGAAAAGACCTAGGCACCATTGCGGGCTAAGCAATAAAGGTGCCTGCTTAATGCAGAATGGCAGCAAAAAGAGTGTAATTGCAAAGAAAATAAAGAATTCAAAAATATTGTCAGGCTGTTTAATGGGATAAAATAGATGCATCTTCAATCAGCTTGATGGACGTAAGGAAATTATAAAAGCTACAGAGAAGGACAGCAAGACTGGAGGGATGGAAATGCTGTCTTATGAGAAACCATTTAAAAGAGTATTCAGTGGGACTCTTCACAGGTTCAGAGTTCTGCACTAGAACCGATTTCAAGATCCGTGCCTCAGATTATTTTGGAAGGAAGAATAAGGAGACATAACAGGCACAATGAATGTCTGAAATGATTAATGATACAGTGAGGGCAGTCTAGTTCATTTTTATCACTGTTACAAGAGCAAGAGCACACTTAACTAAAAGGCAACAAACTTAAAATTGATAAAAGGAAACATGTCATACAGCTTATAACCAGACAGTGGAATTCACTACCACAAGGTTTTGAGACAAATAGTTTACAAACTTTAATTTAAAAGAATTAAAGGTTTCAACGGCAGATGTTGCTCTTATTCAGACACCATGTGTTTGGATAAACTAGGAAGGGTTCACTAATGCATCATGGCATGCCTTATCTGGTGATAAATGTAAGGAAAAAATTTGGTCCATAATATAGCATTGCACAAGTTAGATGCACTATTGTGGTTTTCCACTTTCACTGAACATGCACATCAGTGGCTGCTTTTGGAGATTAGATGGAACATTGGTCTCTTCCAGTAAGGCAGTTCTATTTTCCTATAATAAAATAACCTCATTTATCATTAATAATCTGACATCTGCTTGAGGAGAAAAGAAAAAAAAAAAGACTAGGAGGAAATAAAAAATCTATCCCTGTAGCATAAGATAGAAAATGTGTTGTGTCAAAACTGCAGAAAAAAAAAGGAATCAGAGCAATATATATATATATATGTGATAAAAACAATACTTAAATAAGTAGAGATTTATTTTGTCCTTCTCATCTGGGTCTCACAGAACATAAGTAAAGTTTAGAATAAATGTAATTAGAGATTGGATTGGAATAGAGGTTGTCAGAGAAAAACTTAGTTCTCGCTTTTTGTTTGGGTGCAGCAGAGTCAGATACTTTATTCTGTTTAGCAGCTAAAACAGGGAGAGAGTGCACTAGGACATAGGGTCTCCCCTTCCTAGACAGGTCTCTTCACAGGTAAACAATTACAGCAAGCATTTATACTTTTGTTACAGACAATAATAAGCAACAGCTGCATTTCGTTTATACATAGATCCTGATATCTTGTTTTTCTCACTTAAGAGACACCAGTCTACATATTGTATTATCTACACAAGGTCGAAAAACAACTTCTCACACAGTTCTTTTCCACTCGACTCACACAATCCTTGCTTCTACAAATTTCCCGTTATTAGGGTTACAGTTAGCCTAACTCTTGCTAACAGAGACTGTCATGCATGAAGTTCCCCTACAAATCCCTGTCAGTTCTTTCTGTACTTCCACACTCCCCCCTTTTGTACTTCTAGTACAACAGATATTTTCAAATCCCTATTTGCATTAAGCCATGGATTTCTGATTCTACATCAGATGTTTCAGTCTTAGGGGTTTTCACTGGATATAATGACAAAGCATGATTAGCATGGACATGAAAGGTATTGCTATTATTATGTCTTTTTCAACAACAACAAAATCCTAAACTAACTAACAGTAATACAAGCAATCACATTTCCATAGCAATAATATGATGGGGTTGTTGTACAGTTTTGGTCACAAAGCACAATATATCATACTTAGTACATAAAGTAGACACTCTATAAGCTGTATGAAAGGCATTCTTTACAGCTTGATATATATTTTGAAGCATGTGAATTTGCCCTTATATTTCAGAAATTCTTTGAACCTCTGGTAACAATGAAAGCAAATTTTGAAATCGATCAGGTACTAAGCTGGTCCAGTTGAAGGGTAGCTGGAAATTAAGGGCTACTTGCAAAATTCTATCTGCAGGCCAATAAACAATATGATTGCCTGCAGCGGTAATGAGATTAAAATGTATATCTTGCAATGTGGTGGTTTTAACATATACACAGCTATCATTAGCTTGAAAAAGTAGGTGTCCTGTCAGGATAGTTCCTTGTTCTCTACCATCCCAGCAAACATCATCATGAACAGTGACAACTTCCCCTGGCTTCAGTTTATGGATACACTGAAGTTGCAGGGGTTCTAACAGCCAAATGTCCATTGACTCCCTATTCCTATCCAAAATATCAGATGTTATTCTAGGGGTACTGACTATAAATCAGTTAGGTATACCAGGTGGTCTAATTTCTCAGATGTCTCGGTGAATAATCCAGTCCCACATGCATCCTCCCCGTGGACCCAGCAGGATTCGGTGTGTGGGAGCCCACACCCCCCTAACCGGTCCAAATATTTGGAAGGAGCACTGTGAATGTCCACACTTCCACCCAGAAAGTGTCCAAGTATGTCTCCATGACCACAGATCAGACGGTACTCCTGATGTGTCTGTAAGAGCAGTGTTTAGCTATAAACTAACCTTGTTGGGGCCTTTCCCCAATACCACTCTGCATCTGATCTTGCTACACAGTCAATAAGTTCAGATGGCTTACTTCCACAAGGTTAACTAAACATTTAAGGAGAAAACTTAGGCAGGTTAAAGGCAATAGGTGTTCTGCCATGACTTTAACAGGACCAGGATTTCACCCTTCCTAATTTTCATTGAGCCCATAATTCTCTGATATCATCTCATCAAAGGACAGATGATATAATAACGAATAAGAAATTTTATTTCTAAATATTCATAGCGGTGGTGTATTGAAGATTGTGTTGGAATTGTAAGCTGTCACTTTAAGGGTAGGGAGATTTCTTGGTCCTGCTTGCAGGCTGGGGGACTCTGTAGTAAGTATGTGATCTGAGCTTAGCAGCATTCAGTTGGAAAAAGACAGCCTAGAAGAACAAGGTGGGGTGAGTTGTGCATCTCTGCTTCATGGAGCAGTCTGCTTTCTCTTTGATTTTGGTTACTTTGTGTTTTTCTGGACTGTAAAAATAAAACTAGTGTTAATTTGCAACCTTCCAGAAGGAGTATTTAAAGTTTATCTATTATCTCTTTGTATACTGTGAAGAGAACAATGCCCATAAAAAGTACATCTACATTATTGGGACCAAGCTTTGAAACTACCCATTTTCTGTAAACTAAAAGGTATTAAAAGTAGAAGTTTAGCAATCATCTCAACTCATCTTGGAATGGGAGTTCTACACATCTACATGGTAGAGTTGTATGGATTTAAACTGTGATTCTGAAAATTTCCTCAGTGTTTAAAGGATCTTCATGCACCTATATTCCTATTTATGCACATTGTTCCTGATTCAGCAAAGTATTCTAGCACGTCTGCAGCTTAGGGATGTGTCCCAGTGACATCAATAGAACTATCTGCATACTTAAAGTAAGGCATATTCTTATATATTTTGCTATATCAAGGCCACAAATTTCTCCTCCCATTGCCATCAATGTTAAAACTCCTCTTGACTTTAATGGCGTTAGATCAAGTCGTTATAGGGAGAAATTCACTTTATGAAGAAATTCACTTTATGCAGAGGCCTAGCACAAAACCGATATACCACTTAATTCCTTTTAATTTCAGCACTCAAAAGAATTTTAAAATTTACAGTAAATTAAAAAAAAATCCCCTTTGTGCCTTAAGAGAAGTCTGATGTACAGATGTCAATCACTTTTACAGCATTTTCAAGAATTTCGATCTTTCATTAAAGAAAGAATTATCCTTTACAAAAAAACTCTAGTTAGGGTTTTATAATATTTCTGATGTTTCTAACTCAGCCACTTGTTTATGCATCTGCATTATTTTCTAGTGTCTCTACCTTACATTTTAATTGAGAAATTCTAGTAGATTCAGAGTCAGATTATAATAAAGGGTGCAGAACTTCAAATCTAAACCCTGGCTAGCCTCAAAGATTGCCTTATGTGCATGATCCACTGTTCTATGGGCAAAACAAATGGCCTTCAATGTTGCAGCAACTAAGGGAAATCACAAAAGGGTCTGAGACATGAGAATTCCTCCCACCATGGGCCTAATCCAAAACCCGCTGGAGTCAATGGAAGACTTCAACAAGGCTTGGATCAAGACCCATTTATTTACAGTCGTTAGGTAATATTATGGGATACATATTAACCTATAGAAGACCAATCCTTGGCCCCTATTTGGGGGGGGGAGGGGCATTATGAGCCTGTTGTTGTCAAACAAAAGATTCCAAGAGACTTTGCTTCAAAACCTGTAAAACCAGGAAAATATACTATATGGCCACTTAAATACATAGAATAAATATTCTGTTATGATTATGGTTACAAAAGTGTCAGCCCTAAAATGAGTTTTGTCATGACTGAATACAAAAAGTAAAACTATTTATTCTATTGTAACACAATTTGTATGGCACACCCACAAAGAATAAAGTATCAATCACAGCTCCTGATATTAGGGAAGGGATTAAATAAAGCGGGGGAAAAGAGACATGGCAAAATATTGGACTAAATGTAAGTCAAGAGAAAAGAGAATTGACTCATGAATAATAAGTATAAATCTCATTATATATCAAGAAGAACAAATCAGCAGATTCTAGCTGATTAAAATGATTAATAGCACAAGTTCAAATCACAGATACTGTGATGGAAAATGAATAGGTCAAATTGTCTGGAGACGAGATGTTACAAACATATAAATGTGTGTCCTTGTGGCTAAGATAAAGTAGTGACAAGATATAGTAAGAGCATCTTATCACTCATTCACTGTTATTGTCTTCAGACACTTATGATTATCAGGGAAGGATATATAGAAGGTGACAAGGCTTAAAGATGGTCAAACAAGAATTACTAGGCAGAACTGTAAAAAAAATAAGTCTTGAATTCATCTCACGTGATCTCTTAATCCCATAGCTGCACTCCATGACAAAGTCATGGAATATACTTCCTCACAAAGTAGAGATGATTGAAATAATGAATGGTTCCTAATTTTCAGAATAAATTGTTAAATTTATTTGATATTCCTCAGCAGCTGCATATTTATGCATTATCAAATACAAGCAGATGATTTTGTCTTAGTGTCATTTCATTTCCAGCACACAAGTGAAAGGAAAACAAAAAATACATCTATGAAGCAAACCTGGGTTTGATGGTATGAATTTCCCCATCCCCCTCCCCGTCTTTTTTTTTTTTTTAACATTTCTATCAAAAATTCCCTATTGTGAGCCAAAGGTTAACAAACCTGTGAAATAGGAACAGTACGTTTTAATCTCTAAAAGAGCTTGCTGTCCCATTTCACAATCAAATCTAACAGGTCTTTAGGACCTAGAGAGGATAGAAGAAGGATATTGAAGTCTCTTCCACAGGCTCACTGCAGAGCTTCTTAGCACTTTCTGCAACCCAGATGGTTCTGCTGCAGGAGAGTTTTCTCCACTCACCTACCAGGGCAGGAATCTCCCTGTTCCCTCCAGGCCCTTCCACCAGCACAAAGAATCATGGACAGATTAAATACCTCCCACTTTTCTTTTTCATACTGCACTGGGCGTCCTGTTGCAGGTCTGCCGACCTTTGTTCAGGGAGGTTCTGTCCAGCAGCAGACCAACTCAGTTCCCTGACTCCAGGCAGGCTTCTCTCACTGGGAGCCACCAATCTGCTCTCCTCCATGGTCAGCTCCCACCTGAGCCAGGATCAGCTCTTTTAACATCTCCTTTCAGGCTTGATGCATATTGCAGGTATTCACTGAGGTTGATTGAGCCCACAAGCTCCCATTAACCTCTTCTGGTACATGCCCACACAGATAAGAATAGTCACTGCTGTAGGGAAAGAATGAGGATGACTCTATAGCTTGCTGGTTAGAGCACTTACCATGTTCAAGTCTTTGCTCCAATGACTATCTAATAAGTTTGAAAAATGGAACAGCTTCAGCAGAGGAGAATGAGAAAGACCAATATGAAAATGTCCCATAGTCCAGTGGCTAAGACACCCTTCTGTAATGTAGGAAACCCAGGTTTAAGTCCCTTTGCCACCAGGGCTTTGGAGCAGTGGAGCTTTTGCTTTTGTCTGGAGCTGGAGCACAGCTCCGAAGCCCCGTTTGCCACATCAGGCAGAGGGGAGAATTTAACTGTGGTCCCCCACAC
The DNA here is from genome assembly GCF_003597395.2 of Chelonoidis abingdonii. Classification (NCBI taxonomy): domain Eukaryota; kingdom Metazoa; phylum Chordata; order Testudines; family Testudinidae; genus Chelonoidis; species Chelonoidis abingdonii. The sequence goes on from NC_133778.1 coordinate 65,884,866, forward strand.
CTCAGGCGAGTTCCTTAAGCACTACACTAAAAGCAATAATGGGGAAACTTTTGCCTCCCTCACCCAGTCTGCCTTGTTGTGAATCTAGTTCTTTGCTTTTGTCAAAATGACTGAAATCCAAATGAAAACTTACAAGCTGGAATTAAACAAAATGTTGTGTCAAACCAAAACTTTCTTTTTACACTTTTCAATTCAGCAGGACTCTTGAAATATTTCATTTTCTGTTCAACCCAAAATGAAACTCTTTGTTCTTCAGAATTGCAAGCGAACCAGAAAATCCGATATTTGCCTAGCTGTGGATTATATCCTATCTATAGAAAAACTGAAGTACAGGAAAGGACAAAGATTTATTACATCTTCTATTATGATTTGTTATGGAAAATCTTATGTTCCATATATTAACATCTTTCAAAGTCACACAGTATTTGTATGGCAAACCATATCTATATCGCTACATATATTATTATATACACACACACATATAGATAGATAGATCTGTAGCGATATAGATATGATATGTACATTACTATCTATATCGCTACATGTACATACATATACATACACACGTGTATGTATGTATATGTATGTACATATATCTATATCACTATATATATAGTGATATATATATCACTATATATATAGTGATATAGAGATGATATGTACATACACACACACATACATATAGATATGTGAGTGAGTGAGTAATACATGTATCCATGTCTATGGACAGATCAAGCACAGAGTTACTAGTTTGAGGCAGCAGACTAATTCTAAGGTCAGCAACCTACTAATTTACATAAATACAGTAACTCATTTCATTAACAGGTCATTAGGAACACTAGAAAAGAATGTAAAAACCCACTGTTTTGAGGGCATTGATAGTCCAAATGTAAAATTATGTCAAACCTTAAGAAGCTTCCAAATCACAAGTCAAAAATATAGTCTGATAAGCACACCTTACTTATATGGGGTGGTATTGTCTCAAATGAGTAGCCCGATTAAGGTAAATGAAACTTGTCACATAAGTACTGCTCAGCATGAAAAATGTACAAAACTCGGCCCTAAATGAGTGAAATTCCTCATAAATATCCTATCTCAACTCTGCCTATACATTATGGTGTCTCTTTAGTGGTATCAGGATAAAGACAAGAGATTTAAAGGATTATGTTAGCAGCAAACTGAACTGCTGTTTTATGTAGTAGATCTGAGAGTGGTAAGAATCTTCAACATGAAAGAGCCCTCCTAGTTACAACCTAGCTACTGTAACTAACTTGATCCATGGTTTAAGAATAACCTTCAACTCTGCTTTGTAATGTTGACTTTCTGGAATAATAGAACGTGTTATGGACAGAAGCAGTAGCAAACTGAGGATAGTGCTAAAATTCCAAGAGTGAGCTGGGGCAAAGCTTAGAACGGATTTTGGCACAGGTAGTGTAGAATCAGGGGAAGTTCCCAGCAATGCACCTGCACAAATAAGTGTATTCATACTAATAGGAGAGAATAGGGACCATACCCATTGAAATCAATGCCAGTGCTTCAATTGGTTCCAATAAGCATGGGATCAGGCTCTAGATGATGTGCGATGACCATCAAAATTAGATGTGAGCTGAAGTTTGGATATTATGGATTCCAGTAAAGTTTTGTTTGCTTGTCCATCTGTATAACTGGTATTATTGGCCATATGAAAGTCAAACAGCTTGTATACATTTCATATTTGATGTACTCAAACTATAAACAGGTGAAACGTAGACAAAAAATAAAAGCAGACAAAATGAAACATGGTATGGTTCCCTCTCATCTAATGATGCCGTACTATGGGCCAGACCCCATAGCTCTTATTCAAGCAAAGCCTCCATAGATTCAATGGAAATTACCCTTGAGTGAGTGCAGGAGAGAGTTCCTAAATTTAATATCCAAAACAGCCATACCAAGCAAAATCCTAGAGCTGAATCTCCAATCTAGATATGACTGTGCCAGTATGAACATGCGTTTGAACATCCTGACATTTGGGAAAATCCAGATGCTAATCCAAACTGTAAAATTCTGGAGTGTCTCGAGCCAGGGGTATGGTTCTGGCTTCTTGTCTCTGCCTCCTTCCATTGTTCCCAACAACTCTATCTGCAGGGTGTCAAAGAATCAAGAGTTATCACTAAAACCAAGCACAGAAATTCCCTTTTCATCATATTCACCAGCTTCTTGAATAGTGGGCACCTAAGTAAATGTCACTTAGTAAGAAACTAAAGCTGATCAGAAAATGAAAATTTTAAAAAAAATAATCACACCAATATTTCAGAGTTTTGATTTCTGGTATTGGTCAAGTTTTTGGCAACCTTTTCTGAGCAGTTTTAATGAGAAGAGACCACCTCCGAGAACCATTATTTCAATCACTGGTTTTAGGAAGGCTTTGGCCTGTCTTGGCTTAACTGGCCATTGAGCATTTAAGATACTCTTCTTACAACACATCTCCAGAGGGCATTTTCAGTGAAGCTGGAAATATTTACCAGAAAACAGCAAGTGGGGTTCAGTTTTAGGTCTGTAAATTGGTTATGAATCTTGACAGCTAAGATATCTCCTCTTGAAGATGATGGATAGACTGAAAAGCTGTAGCATAACTTAATAGTATGCACAATGTCCCTTAAGAGTGTCACTGGCCATTGAAATTAATCTTAGGGTAAAAGATCAAATCACTGTCCATTTCCAACTTGGAGATGACTGAATAAATGTTTGAGCGGGACATTTATTTCTCATAATACCATTTGGAAATATGCTTCTCTTCAAAAGGCAGAAGACTGCAGCTGAGATACGTCATGGAAATGTTCACTTGAAAGTATTTGACTGAATCACTAGGAATTGGCCACCCAGTCACCAACTGTTCTCTCTAGCATAACTACTATGCGGTTCTTGCACATATAGCAAGCAAATACACTGTTTATATGCCAATGAGCAAGGATTTTTGGTACACTGGGAGATGTGCTGGCTGCTGATCAGTGCAGGCTAGGTCCTCAACATATGTAGCATCTTATGTTGTGAAAATGAGTTTGCAACTGTTGAATTTTGAACACCTCTTTTGTGGCTTAAATCTCACCCCAAAAACAAGTTGCTCCCAAAATCCATCAATGTCATGTAGTTAGGCTGACTCTGGCATACAGAGAAAAATCATTTTCAGTAGACTGAGGTTAGGGTCTTGAATCAAAACCTTGGAGTGGGGGGAAAGAAACAAAGTCTTTTTTTTGTGTGTGTGTATACATTTAAAATAAAGTTGCACTATAGACACAAATTCATATATACAGTGCCCTAGAACCCATCTTAACCAAAGCCTCTTATTACCCTAATTTAGGTTTTGTCCCCAGACAAGCATCAACTACTAAGCCCCGGCCATCTGAGCCTAAATAACTCTGTAATGCCGAGAGTTATACATTCACTACAGTTGTAGTGACAGAGGTAAATAAGGCTATCCCAAGAGCATTTGCTTCCAATTATTTCATTTTTCACATAGCCAGGGCTTTATCCTATTTCCTGATGCATTTTTCAAAGCAAGATGTCTTTTTTTACTAGAATTCTCACATCTGTGGCAGAACACTCTAAGCTTAGCCCTGAGGTGCCTAATGGAAATAGACATTTCCCACATTCCAGGGTTAATTTAACAGAAATTGAAACATCACACTACTATTACCTTATTTCCTTGCACTGTATTTTTCATGGATTTTATGCTGTTTCTAGAGGATCATAGCAGTAATGGGAAAATATGGAAAAGACTTAAGTGCCTTACAACCAACCCTTTTGCAAATGCAGTATATACCTTTCTGAACAAAGAGTGGCTCAAATATTCAGCTGATGTTTACTGCACTTAGTCCAAAGAAATCTAAATGTCAGCACCAGATGTGTCCCTTCTACTGTAGGAACCAACTGTAATTATCACAGGAAAAAATGAGCAGCCTCTCATACCTTTTAATTTCATAAAGTTTTAGCAGCAATATAAGCATTAATAAACAGGGAATTTCTGAACACAGATACTTGAAGTTTCAATTATCCCTTTATCACTTTGCAGAGAACCGTATGGCTGCAAGCACTGTTTTCTTGTCCTAACTGAAATTTGCTGCCAAATCTGCTACTTTGTTTTTAAAACAGCCCTGGGATCTATGAATAATAAAGACATTCTGGAGTTAAAAAACACATTCTTTCTGAATCACCCTGCCATAGAGGTGTCGTCCATTGTGCTGTCCTTAAACGATCAGAGAGCATATAAGATATTATGTTTCTGAATTCTATAGATAGAAATGAAATACTGATATTAAGAGTAAGGACTCATTCCGATGCACTGACAATTATTAAAACAGGTTCCACATTCAAAGGAGACAGCTAGACTAATGTGGAATTTTAGAGACAAGACTCACCACTGTGGGCAACCATCAATTTAACTTATTTCTAGTGCGCAATTTCTTTGTTCTATAGATATAGTCATCCAGACTGTTATAGTATTTCTCCTTGTACATACTGTATAGTCATCTATTAAATAGCAAAATGAGAATGGGAACAGCTGCCTCTTGGTACCTACTTTGGTATGGTAAAGTTCCCAGTTTATGGAAACAAGTTTTTTTTTTATTTAGCATTTAAGGGACCAAACCTGCCTTTCCCACCATTTTGCCATTTCAATCCCATTGACATTAAGATGGGCATAAATAGGAGTCATGCAGCTTTCCATCCGTCATGACAAGCAGTAGAATCTAGCAGGATTAGAGCAAAGGACAGCCTCAGAAGAGCCACAGGTCAAATCCAGGCTCTGCCACTGAGTGATCTTGGGTAAATAATTTCATTTCTCTTCTTCAATTTCCCCATCTCTAAAATGTTGATAATACTTAAGTATCAGAGGGGTAGCCGTGTTAGTCTGGATCTGTAAAAGCAGCAAAGAGTCCTGTGGCACCTCATAGACTAACAGAAGTTTTGGAGCATGAGCTTTCGTGGGTGAATACCCACTTCGTCAGATGCATGTCATAATAATAATACTTAGTCACTTATCTTCTAGGAATTCCATAAATTTTAATGAGTGGTTTTTGTAAAGAGCTATGAAAATGTCTAGTGTCATGTAAATGTTAAGTGCTATTAAATCCCTGGTTATTTTGAAAATTTTGCCGAGGAGACAAAAAAGTATAGTTGTAGGAACATATCGGCACATTTGGGGAAAACATGATAACTAGGGACAGATAGGTACTGCACTATCCATGACAACCATGGAAAAATTGAAAACCAGGTCACCAAGAATTATCCAGCAGAACTGGGGAAAGCACAAAAGAGTTGCCTAAAAAATATAAAGTAAAGGATTTCTGGGAGGTGGGCTCACAGAGCCATTTTGTGAAGAAGCCAGGGGAGAGGCTGCATTTGGGGAAAGAAAAAAACATATGGGACAGTGAGTAGACAAGTTGGCCACCCCTGCAAGAGGAAATGCATAGGAGGTTAATGTCACAAAACACTTGAGACAGGGTAGCAGACTGGAAGACTACTCCCCAGAACAAAGCCAGCAGATAACATAAGTTGGGTTCTATTGTGGGAGGGAGGTTCCAGAGAAAGGGGCATGTGGCTTGGTTAAATGGTGGTGTTACCAATGCTCAGGGAAGCTTTAGAAAAAACACTGGAACTTGTGTGCAAATCTGAAATAAACCCAGAGCCAGAAGCCATTGACATTCATCAGCCATTATAGCTAATTTGTATTCTACTTAATAGAGAGGAATTAAGAGACATTACAAGATGTCAAAGGTGAGACGAAACTTACGCAGGCTGTACTGCTGATTAACACAAAATATTGCAACAGAGAGTTCAACTAAGGAAGCAAATTATTCTCAAAATATAAGAGTCTTGAGTTTCAACTGGCAAGGAACTTCCAGACCCAGGGGAACATGTGGAGAAGTGTGTAACTAGTAAACAAAAAGTTAAAGTGGACTCAGCTTTCAAAGACAATGATGCAGAATTCCTACTACTCCTGATGAGAGGAAAAATCCTGGTGGTTGAAGTAATTACCACTCAGATATGAGAGGATTTTTAAAAAGGCCAAAGTCAGGATAAAAGGGCAGGAAATGCACATTGTGGCAGATTTGATCTCACGATAATGAAACTAGGAGACTGTAGCTGACAAATATAAATAAGAAATACGAAATGATGTCGTAGGGAGAGCAGAATAGAGGTTTTTTTCTCCTGCTTAGTTGTTCATTGTTTTTTGCTTTGCAGAAGTGGGTAAGCTGCTGGACTAACACACTGCATTTTTAATGGCTGTGAAGGACACCTAGAGCATACGATAGGCACTTTTACATATTATAACCAGCATATGGCTGTTTGGATTCTAACACCTCTTGGGACTGCATTCAAGCTAGCTAAACTTAATAGCGCTTTTGGGTGTGCAAGGAAGAAACAGCAATAATAATTTTGAAACACACTGTAACAGGGTGGTTGCGGGGGCAGAAGTCAGCCAGCCCTGTGTAGAGGCACAGCCTTTTAAAAATAGGTGTTTTGGCCCAGGAAATTGGATTATCAGACCCATATGGGAAGCACACAAGTGATTCTGTTAAAAGCTGAGACAGTGCAGCTGAAGAGGAGCTGCAGGAAGTGATTGGGCTCCTATGGCAGACCCTGATGGGGGAGGGGGATGATGCAAGGGAAAAGGTATCTGCAGCCTGTTTTGGTCAGCAGAATGGCTTGGTTTTGTTAGTTGTGTGTGTTGAGTAAAAGGAGGAAAAGGCCTTGATCCAAATTTAGTGTGGTGTCGGTCCTTCTAGGGCTGGGGAGATAGGTCAGCAGTCTAACAGTCTAACACACATGCATGGACACAATTATACCTACACAATGTGGGGTTGTTCATATCCAGAGGTGTGGCCCCATTTCAGAGAAAGTTCATGAAATTCAGATCTAGGTTTGGATTTTAAAGACCCCTAATGTTCAGGGAGAAGGGGTGGAAACAAGATTTTGTTTGGGGACCATTTCC